>NW_019100626.1:0-302871 GCF_001856785.1 Myzus persicae | reverse complement strand
ATATACGCTGTTATTGGTATCTTATCACCATATTACCCGTATTGTCATTTTGATTACGTATACAAAAATATAATAATTCATAATATTAAATATTAAATATACGAGCGTATCAGCTAAACAGTGTACAACATTAATATTCGAATATTGTATTATTCTTGATTCAGATGATATAACAAATAACAATTATTACTGTTTCTAATACTTTATCATTTAATATGTTGTAATTATAAGTAACTTGTAACATCATATAAGTTGTCGTATAGCATTGTCATACTTTACTCGTTTACTCCTATAATTTATCTAGGTACCTATAACCATAGAGACTATACCTACCCACCCACCCCCCACGAAAGCACATGCAGTTGCACTCCTTGCTAACCTGTCTGGGCGCCACTGATATGATGTATATCGTGGTCGCACTTTAATATTCCGAACCATGCGACGGCCCGCGGGCCGGATATGTACGCTGTGCACGGGCGGGTCGTCTACGTGTGTTATTATATACAGGGTGATAAATGTTCGCTACTGCTCCGCTGCAATATATATAGCAGTAGTCTACATTATACACCGGTCTTGGAAGAGCTCGTGAATTTATATATATATATATATATATGAGTGTGTATGTGTGTGTGTGTGTGTGTATGTATCGTGACGGCGATCCTCAGGGGTATCAATCTTAATCGAAAAGGGGTCGGCGGGTTATACGCGTTTGTATGTGTGTGTGTGTCTGTGTGTGTATGTGTAACGCATCCACAAACAATTTGTCTCTATTAATATAACGCCAATACACGCCAACAACGGTGTACTCCATCTATCATTCTTCTATAATATACCATAGTATATATACGTATACACACTATCTCTCTCTCTCGCTCTTTCCAGATCGCTCGCCGTCTCTCCCCTCAGGGCAGTTATTACCACCACCACCGCCAAATATATAGGGGCTTAAACGCGCGCGCGCGCGTGTGTGTGTGTGTAGTGAGCAATTAACGCGAGCGCACGGGAGTTTAATGAACCGCAGGCGTGGCACACGGGACGAACGCGCGTTTATATTAATATTATTATTATGTATGTGTACTATATATACGACGAAACAGATTTTTATGACGATACAAGCGGCTCAGTTTGACTAATGTGGTTTTTTTTCTTTCTCTTCTTCAGTCTGTCCTCCGGGCAAGTACAAATACGGCGTTGGGGACGACAAGTGTCAGCCGTGTCCGGCGCACAGCAAAGCGCCCGACCAGGGGATGTCCGAGTGCAGGTGCAACACCGGATACTACAGGTCGCCCAAGGACCCAAAATCGGTGCCGTGCACGCGTGAGTATTATATTACAATATAATATAATAACGATATATATATTGTAGGCGCACGCACGAGCTCCATCGCGCTTTTGAATATGTTGTAATATATTATTTGAGATTATTATTAAAATCGTCGTACATCTCCAACGAGAAACCACGCGGACTCTGTGAAAAAGCCGTTTCGTTATTATTATATGTATATTGCATACTGTTCGTTGTCTTTGAAGACAATCTCTTACGACCCGCGACGGCTCGTTTTTTCGTCTGGTAATTGCGCGTGTGGGTAGAGGGGAGCCATGTTCGGCTTAATGTGCAGCTTAAGTATGTACAGCTTAATGTGTAATTAAATTTGTTCAGTCATTTGTTCTTGGACGGAATTGAAAAAGGACGTTCCATTAAACCGCGTGGGATTTAAACGACTTTGAAGTCGTGGTCGCGAAAGATCTCTCGCGGTCACAGCACCAGCAGTTATTATTTTGGTAGTTATATCAAAAGCCCGGCGAATTCCGTTAAATCTCTGCCATTTAGAAACTCGGCAATATTAATAATAACCATTCGCCGTCATGTCTTCTCTCCATCCATCCCTCCCCCTCTCAATCACACCCTCCCCTGCAGGCAATATATATAAACCCGCAGAACCACATCAAAGTAAACGACTTGCCGTCCGAAACTTTATAATATTTGCATTTGTTCCACAAGGATTTTTTCAAATGTATATATTTATTAAGCATACTTCGTAATAATAAAGTATACATAAATATTTTCTTCTATATTATTATATTTTAAACACATTAGGTTTAACTCTGCGTTTTTCTGTTCTTCTATTGTAGTCAGAAAATTGTATTTTTTTATTATTATTCTTTAAATGTCGACGTCACCACTGCCGCTATTGCTGCTTGGAAACCTATTATAGATAATTGTACTTTACTAGAAAAAGCAAGAAATAAATCCATCTTTCGTATATTATAATGACTCCGTTTAAAATACAATCTTTATTGACTGAATGTCTTGTATTAAAGTTCACTTCAACGAGAAAATTTCAAAAACGTCATCTTTGATCATTATTATGATAAAGTTATTTAAACAAGTATTAAAAAAAAAACTAGTTCCACGCCATGTCAATATTTGTATTATATACTTTTTAAATTTCAAACGAATTGCTTTGTTCTGTACCAATAGTAAGATATAAGGGTACAATTTAATTCTACTCTTTAAAATGTAAATTATTTAAATAGGTACTCAACCTATCTTAATTCGATTTACGCAATTAAACGTCAATATTTGTTTTGATTTTAATAATTTTATTTGTGAAACTATTATCTAATTATTCATTTATTTCATACATGAAAAATATCATTTTAAACGCACAAATGTATGATATTCATTTTGTTGGTTATTTGATTTACAATCTCAAAAATTATGTTTCGTAATAAAAAGTTGGGAAATTGAATTTAATACATGCTGTTCCTATATACATTTTACATTATTTTTAGATTGTTATTATTTTTAAACGTTGATTTCGAAATATACAGTTTCATGATAAAATTACAACAGAAATGTCTATCATTTTATAAATCATGTTACGATCTTATCGGATTGTAAACACAATTTCCACTCCCTTTAAATTGATAATTTATATATATATATTTTTTGGATACAAACAGTATATCGACTCGTGTAGAGCAATTTAGGTGAGACTGTGTATACAACCAAGGGATAGGAACCTAACGGCTAACGCTGTTGTCGTTGTTGTTGTCGTGCAAACGACTACAACGAAAATTCACCAATAATCCGGACGAGCAAACCCAATAAGTAAATAACACTCATATATATACGTATACATAACATAACATCATTTCGGTCAAAGAATTTGGTGCGAAATCCAATCCTATTGTTATGCATTGTTGGGACAAAACATGTCATCCGACCACCGATGTTTATCTACTGAGAAAACCCGAAGGTTCGTCGGCTACGACACAATAACGGGTCCTTCTTCTCCGAGGGGTACGGGCGAGTATGAGAATGACAAAAAAAAACTAGTCTGGTCCGTTAAAATAAAACCTATACAGTAGATTTCTGAGTTCCTGAATTTCTATCGGGTTGTCTCTCTTTTCCCCTTGCACTGTCTCTTTAACCTCTCTCGCGCTCTCTCGGTTACACTTATTTTTGAGATGTTTATCTCATCACCGAGGACGACGTTTTAGTGAAGAACGACTGATGACGGTGACGGTGGTGGAGAGTATATACGAGTGATAGGATGTGTGAGTTGTGCGTGGAGGGTAGGGAGGTAAAAAGAAACCGTAATGCTGTGCCGACGATAAATCTCTAAAGACAGTAAACACGGCCCTGCGCAGATTGACGTAGAAAACTTAACTTATCAGCAGATGTTTATCGTGCCGGCAGCGGGTTATAGTACATACAAGTATACAACAGTTCGTTCGTTTGGAATTGAAATAAGAAAAAAATAGGGCCCGCGTGTGCGTCCGACCAGGAAAAACGTCGACGACGACGGACGTTTACACTGAGAGTCACAATGATCGATATGAGTATTTATTTTTTTTATTATTTTTTTTTCCTATATAAATATTTTCGAATGCAGTATAAATATGTACCCATACTTTCGTAAACCCTTAGGAATTATAAATTTAAAAGAAAAACTCGCTCAGTTTAACCAAACTTTATTTTTTTTCTTCTAATGAATATATATATTATTAATGGAATCTAATACTGGATTCTCTCTCACTGTCATGGACTCTGATGCAAAACATCTCCTACGCAAATTCGTTCTCAATAAATATAATCAAAAAACGAATTTTCCACACAATATTCAACGTTATAATGTAAAAATAATTATTAGTTTTTTTCAGCAATTGAATCTGGTTTACTTTTCGTAACTTTTGTATTACTTTTAAATCTTATTCATCTCATTATGTTTAGAAATAATATCAAATATACAATTCGAATGCTACAACTTCTGCGTGTACATAAGTACTTTATATATACATACATACATACATGTATGCATACTGAATTTACAAAGCTTAAAAACCTAAAAGGGATGTGCATCCTTTTATGTTTCATGGAATATAATGAGAAAAGTCGCCTCGGCACGACCTACCCAGACGAACTCTTCAAAAATGCTGTTGCCGCAGTATACAAAGCGGTGACGGCGGCAGCCCAACCTCTCTTTTTTTTTTTGTCTGTTCGTATACACCACTTTTTATTATTATTATTATGTGTGTGCGACGTACGTGGATATATATCGTTGTCGTGTAGAGAGCACGTCTGGTGTGGTGAAGAGAACGATTTTTTCTCCGCACAAGGAAGTCGGTACTCCATATACATACACTGCGCGCACTGTTGTACATTATAGTGGTCGTGTAAATACCTATACATATATATATAATATATATATACGTGTAGCGGTTGTGCAAAAAAAAACCAGTGGTTAGAAAATTATGATTTGCTGGCTAATTATTTTCGGGTTTCGAGTTCGACAAAGCAAGTATTTTTTTTTATCCCTCGCTGAAGTGTTTAACACTCGAACGTCGACGACGTCGTGGCACGTAAAACACCTACCTCACTCGTCACCGTAAGCTTGTTGATAATAATTAGACCGATTCGCTTGGTATAGTGTGTTTTGTCAATAATCCGGGAACATTTCACCGTAATACTATACTGTATGAAGCAGAAGATTTCGCTCTTCTTCCGGCGTTGCGTTTGAGGGGTATTAATTCATTTTTCTCCGTATTACGAGAACTTGATTGCGTTAGACTGCCGACGAGAGGAGTAAAAAATAAGAAAGAAAAAACTCCCGTGACACAAAGCATTATTATACGGGAATGTGTGTGTGTGTAAACTATATATTTAAACATACATGTATATATATTTTTTATCTACACTTGAAAACCTCTATCTACAGAATTCATTTCGGCGCCGGGACCGTGCGGCTAAAACCTTTTAAATCTGTCAAAGGCTGAGACGGAGGCAGCAGTATATATTTCTTTTGGCTTTTTCCATAATAGTTTTTTTTTTTGCATCCGTAATAGGTTTTATATATATTACAGTCGGTAAAAGTTATTATCCGTCGTCGCATTATTATTTATATCCGATTTCAATTGACGAATAAATCCCAATCGCTTTTCATACGATCGCGCGACTGTGACTGCTTCGGCGGCGGCGGTGCTATTGGTGCAGGTGGTTGGGGAACGGACGTTGGCGGAAGAGCGTAGTGGTTTCGCACGAGATTACTTTAAGCGAAATTTCTTTCATTCTTTCGTTTCCCGTTTTTTATCCCGAGAGGTTAAGCCATAATAAATTGTCCGGAAATTGCGCACTCAGCAAAGGGGGCAAAAAAGTACGTAGCCGCCGCCGTCACAGTCGGTTGTTTATAAAGAATTATTTTCATTAAAATCTTTTTGGTTTTTAATAATTAAAACTACCAACCGCGCACATTTACCACCAACACCATTGCTCCTTTCCCAAGAGTTTTCTGTTATTATTTTTATTTTTAATGAAAATATAAGTAACTCGGCTCCCGACGTTTTGCGTGCGTTTGCTGAGGAGGTGATACCCGTTAAATTTTATGATTTTCATTTTTCTTTTTTTTGCACTGCAATTAAAAAATTTCATTCAATGAGAAGCGATATATTCTTTATTTTTATTATTATTTGGTTTTTTTCGAATAAATGAAAAATACCTTTACTCGATGGACTTCCAATAATGCTAAAACATAATAGTAATAATAGTACACCAATTCTTTAACATTCTTGGGGGCGGCTAGTATACATAAATAGTTTAGTACATGCATACATACGTATGTGGTATGTTAATTTAATTTTAGTTGTGTTGTATCAATCGACGAAAATGAAAAGAAACACATTGCTATGACATTTCGACTAAATCAAATTTTCCTTTGCTGGCATTTAGCTAATTATTTGACAACGGTGAACATGTATAAAAGGGGCGGTGGCGTGCTGCTCCAACTTGTTTTGGGTAGGTAGTACGACAACAAAAATAATCATCGTCTCTGGGCGAGTGGGTGGTGGTAGCAGAAGTGGCGAACGAAAGAAAAAGTGAGTTTATTATTCTTTTAAGTCTGAAACGAAGAGTTAAGAATGTATATATATATTATATACACATGCATTGATGCATATATACATACATAGTAACGACGGGAAAGACTCTGTGAATATTTAAACAGAGGACGTGTTTACCCAGTGAAGTCGACCTCGACAAAAGGAGAAAATGATGACCCTGAACTTAGTACTCGTCTCGTCTCGTCGTTTTATTTGTATTCGGATATCACTCCGGTGGACGTCGTAGTCGCAGCGGCAAATGTTTGCGTTTTGTGCTTCGAAAGTATATAGATTCCCGCCTCTGTTGACGACGCCGTATATAATATCTGTCCGTCCCGTTACAACAAATAACGAATTCGGTGCACGCACACAACACACTTTGTACACTTAGGCTTATACAGAGGCCTTTGCCGCTATCGACGTCCCGACTTAGTGATGTGTATTTTATAACGTAGATTGGTGGTGTGGTATACACTGCAGTGGTGTGCACTCGTGTTGTACGTGAATATATAAATACGAAATCGAAATTTTACGATACACTTAATCGTGCGTGTACCTCTACGCGAGCGGTGCGGGACACCCTGCGGCCGTTGTTGTGTGTATTCGTTAATAATTATTATTACGGCGGCGCAGAACGTACCACATTATGTACTGCATATATGCGTGATAACTACACGTCTGTACGTATACAACATGTAAAAAGGATATAGTTGCATACGCGCGAAGGGTAATTGTCCTCGCCGACCTGCTCTTATTATTTACGGCTCGTACGCGTATTCGGAGCCAGTTAGTTGTATTATTATATTTATATATTCATTGGAAGCCATTTCATATTATTATTATTATTATTTTTATTATTTTTATTTTTATTATTAAACGAGCTTCCAGTCTATCCGTCCACTTCTCATTCTCTATCATTCTATCTCTCTCTTCCATTTGTGTTTACCACGACCGCGTACCTATATTCCTATGCTTGCATTCGGTAAATTTAGAATTTACCTGTTCACCTTACGGCCGTAAATAATATTAATATTATTATATCCTCCACTGATGCTCGTGCGTTCACAACAACAATATATAATATATTTTATACAATATAATATGATATATAAACGAAGATATTTATTTTTTTTTGTTTTTGCGTATAATATAGAACCGCCGTCAGCGCCGCAAAACTTGACAGTCAACTTTGTGGACCAGTCGACTGTGACCCTGTCGTGGAACCCACCGAACTTCCTCGGTGGCAGGACCGATATCGTGTACAGAGTGACATGCGACATGTGCGGTCCATCCGTTGTGTTCATGCCCAACAACGTGAGTATTATGAAGGCAGAATATCTTCTATGTAGATAAAATATATTATGTCCACTCATCCCAATCTTCTTCTCTCTCTCTCTCTCTCTCTCTCTCTCTCTCTCTCCCTCTCTACGATTTAATCGTGCATACTCGCTCACCATACAAGTATATTATATGGATGGGCTATACATTGTGTGTACATATTATTATATGATCGCGTGTGGTTTTTTTCAGGAGGTGTTCAACGATACCAAAATAACGATCAGCGGTCTGGGTCCGGTCACCACGTACAAGTTTCACGTATGGGCCGAAAACGGTGTCAGTAATCTAACGTCGTCCGAAAACCGGCAATTCGTCGACATAGCCGTGACCACTACAGAAGCTTCCGTTAAGTCTGCGTCCGTCAACAATGTCCGTGTCATGTTGGTAAAGGCGTCCGAGATCACGCTATCTTGGGATCCGCCCATGGCGAGCTTCTTCGATTCTGGCGATGACGACGCTGCCGTCGAAGTTTACGAAGTATGTATTGCGTTTACCCTCAAATGATAAGCGCCGTATGTTTGATAGGTAGCCGTTTCCTAATGTTGCATATTTTGTATTCCCACCACCCACAGGTGAAGTTCTATCCCCGAGGTGACGAGTCAAACGTCAGCAACAAACTTACCGCCGACAGGCACATGGTGTTTACGGCACTCAGGCCCAAGACGGACTACGGATTCCAAGTGCGAGCGAAGACCGCTCACGGCTGGGGCGAGTACAGTCCGACTATTTACAAAACGACGGGGCAATTGCTCGGAAGCGGTAAGAACACACAACAACAAGTCCAAAGAAAAAACGGGATTAAAGATGATACGGGTAAAACAAATTGATTGTTGAGAATGAGAGGCCGTCGTCCCTTTTTTGAGTCCGGCTGCTCGAATTGCAAGTATGTCATTCGCTAACGATTTGTTTTTGTGTTCTTTATCCATTGTAGCCTACATCGGTGACGAAGACAACATGGAAGTCCGAATAATCGCAGGTGCGACGGTCGCGGTAGTGGTGGTCTTAGTAGTTGTCATCATCATGACGGTATTGTTCTTAAGGAGGTGCGTTGTTTTTGTTTTTATTCTCATTGCTGTGTCACTTGATGTGAAGCTTTTGACAAAGTAATCAGTAATCACATCCGTGACTTAACACATTTCCTATTTTCGTTTTCAGCCGGAGTAATGATGAATGCAACAAAAAACAACCAAGTGATTGCGACACTTTAGAATACAGGAATGGGGAAGGTAAGAAGACCGTGTATTTTGGCGGTTATATAGTTAAAAATAAAAATAAATAAACATCTAGGATCCACATTGCATTAATTAATTTTACAAGTAAAAATATAAATAACTATTCGGAGACTGTAACTCACGTCGTTAATAACCTTCGCTCCTTTTAGTTGAGAGTAAAATTCCACACGACTTACCTTTTGTATCCCCATAAATTAACGTGCACTACCTAGTTTTCATGTTTTCGTGTGTTTTACATGCATCCCAAGGACTTGTTGTTACCTACAGTAAGTGTATTATATAGTTTTCCCTAGATAATTAATAGATATTTTTTCATTCGTTTTTTATATACCTCAATAACAACTATGCGTTTTCTTTATTCT
Source organism: Myzus persicae (assembly GCF_001856785.1). NCBI lineage: Eukaryota > Metazoa > Arthropoda > Insecta > Hemiptera > Aphididae > Myzus > Myzus persicae. The sequence continues at coordinate 293,559 of NW_019100626.1, read as the reverse complement.
GTTTTCATTCAAGTATGCCTACTCCAAATTAATTAGATCCGTGTAGTAGTAATGACAGTAATGTGTTAGTTTGTTTGTTATTTTTTGTTTTTACTTAAATGTTGAGTATTGCCTATTATTGTTGTACCTCCCTCTATCCGTGTATTATGTTGCTCTTAGTATATCCATTTACATAATAATATTATTTTTTGTCCTAATAACCATCGGGCGCAAACTGCTGATTGACGGATGCTAACATTTTTGTTTATTTTTGTTTGCCTGCATTCTGCTTTGTGCTTTTGGTGTGAACACTTGTGTTTTGTTTTTGTTTTCCAGTGCATTGCAATTTGGACAATCCTCCCATAGTTGCCACTCACACTAGCAGCAGTAAGTCCATGGCTAATAGTTTTCCACTTTTGCGCCTTATTTTTTTTTTCATTAACAACGAATTTTTATGAATCCAATCAAATTTTTATTTATCCTATGTGTATTTTACAGTGACCACACCTTTGTTCACACAAGTTGGCTCGACTACGTCTAGATCGTATATTGACCCGCATACATACGAAGACCCAAATCAAGCAGTTAAAGAGTTCGCCAGAGAAATTGATGCTTCGTATATCACCATTGAAGCAATAATCGGTGAGTGACGCCAATTATAATAATTAATAGGGATGGACATCTATAATGAACAACTCACTGTACATAATAGGATTTTTTCTACGAGCTAATAACTCAAAATAGTATTTCAATATAAAATTGTCCATGACAACGATATTAAATTGTGACATGTACTCAAAAGAATAGTAAACAAAGTTCTATTGTTTATTTAACACGACATTTGTTATGAAACGAGCATCAAATAGTAGTTAGTACTTTTTGAAAAATGTATCGACACGCGTGAAACTTCTAGTCTTAATGATGACTATATCTATATAAATACCACTGCCACCTCAACATACTTTCTTAACTATTTACCATTATATACCGCAATCAATCGAACGTGCTTTTAAACAATGTATGTTGTTTTTCCTGATAGGCGGTGGAGAATTCGGGGACGTATGTCGGGGAAAATTAAAAGTTCTCGGATCGCCTTCCGTCGAAGTCGATGTAGCCATCAAGACTCTGAAACCTGGTAGTTCGGACAAAGCGCGCAACGATTTCCTGACCGAGGCTTCAATCATGGGACAATTTGAACACCCCAACGTCATATTCCTGCAAGGCGTCGTCACCCGATCCAACCCGGTGATGATTATCACCGAATACATGGAAAACGGTTCATTGGATACGTTCCTGAGAGTAAGCGCTTACTAAAATTACATATAATATCATTATTAATTATAACAAAGTCGCGGTCGTCCGGACTGAAAATTGTATAATGTGTCATAATCTGTATTTATGCTAATTAACTTAGGCTAACGACGGAAAGTTTCAAGTCCTACAGTTGGTTGGCATGTTGCGGGGCATCGCCTCCGGCATGCAATACCTTAGCGAAATGAACTACGTACATCGTGATCTGGCTGCTCGCAACGTACTAGTCAACGCCCAGCTGGTGTGTAAAATAGCAGATTTCGGTCTGAGTCGAGAGATCGAAAGCACCACCGAAGGGGCGTACACGACGAGGGTAAGTCGATTTATGGAGAACGCTTACCTCCTAATTACAATAATGATTTTCAGATTTTGTATTAAACGACGGACTAACCGGATTGTTGTGTGTTTATTGACAGTTTTCGAATTTCCAGGGCGGTAAGATACCGGTCCGGTGGACCGCACCCGAAGCCATAGCATTCCGTAAATTCACCTCCGCATCGGACGTATGGTCGTTCGGCATTGTCGTGTGGGAGGTGATGTCGTACGGTGAACGTCCTTACTGGAACTGGAGTAACCAGGACGTGATCAAGTCCATCGAAAAAGGTTACCGGTTACCGGCGCCCATGGACTGTCCGGAAACTATATACCAGTTGATGTTAGACTGCTGGCAAAAGGAGAGAACACACCGACCTATGTTCTTGTCCATCGTAAAAACGCTCGACAAGCTCATAAGGTGTCCGGACACACTCAGGCGGATCGCCCAAAATAGGTAAAAACCTTTTATTGATAATGGTTTATTTCTTCTTTTATTTTTTTTTTCTCACTAACTTTATATAGTAGACCGAAATTTAAAATATCGATTTCCTCCGATGAATTAATTATTCAAATTTTGTACTGGAAACAATTATTTATCGTGTTTATGGAATCGTTATTTATTCCGATCTACTATTCGGTTTCATAATACATTATTTTAATTTCTCTTGGGCTTTGCATATTCGTTCATATTTTGAGTAATATGTTTTGTATATTTTTTTTATATACTTTGATGCCACTGCTGATTGAAGCTTTGATTTTTCATTTTTTCATTAGTATTCGCTTCGTTCATTATTATTGTTATGGAATCATTCTATGGCGGATTATCTCCAATTAATTAATATTTATCAAGATTATGAATGCACTAACTATGTGAATTATATTTATAGCTCGAAAATATCTGTTTTTGTATAACATTATTATTATTATTATTATTCAATATTATTTCAAAGAATTTTACAAAACCGTATAATCCTGCTACTATACAGATAAAAAAATAAGCAATTTCATATTCTAATATTTAGAAAAATATTATATTTTTACTAATCTGAATCTTTTTGTTTTATTTTTTTAATTTATTAACACGTTGGCGAAAAGATTTCTACTGGAAAACATTTTTTACGGTGGATGTATTTATTGCTGAATATGACATTCTTTCCCTGATATTTAATACCTTTGCAGAAATATAATGTTATCAGAATTGCTCGTTTGATCTCATCATTCGTCGGAAAAAATTAAGTTTCATATTTTTTTACATTTTGTTTTTACTTTAAAAACAATCATTGAAAAGAATTTCCAGATATTTGTTTTCAGTACCCTATAGGTACCGTACTCGTAATTTATTTTTCAGCATTGTTTCCGACTCGTGCCCCTCTCGTTTGTGTTAATTGTCTTTCGAGTTATTACTTATTATAAAATAAAATAATATTGTATTAGGTATTCTAGGTATCAGACTGCTCCCTCTGTGCATTTAACGTTTCAAAACATTGTAGCGCTGTATGATTTAATAATAGCTATAATAGCTTCTATATCTTTTTAAATCGAAAGCTATTTATATCTTCCCAATTCATTCCACTGATTATTATATGGTATCTCGCTGTCTGAGTGGATCGAAAAACTCGTCTGAGGACTTTATAACGCCTATAGTGAATCATATAGAAAATTCGCATATTATAATGTGTACATAAATATATACCACAGTCAGAAAATCCAACTTAAAATCACTTCCGTCCCAGAAACTTGTCGGAGAGAGGGATGAGGTGACCTTATATAGTGCGCTGAAAACCAACCGAAACGTACGTTAGGTAGAATCGTCATAAATGCCGGAGTTGTCGGACGCATTTCGTGGAGTTCGAGTGCGCGTCTCGCTGGCCCCGGAGACCATTATAATCTTCTTTTGCCGTGCGCCAATAGTGGCAAAAACTTTTCCGCCCGAAAACCTCCGGTGAAAGTTTAACGTTTTCGAGTGATATACGTACACATCGCCCCCCCTCTCCCGCCACCATTGGAATAATGACATTTCGTCTTACATATTATTTCGTAGGTATTCCAATTTAAAGAAGATAAACTCTCGGCGGTATACAGTATATCATACACCCCCGTCCCGGACGGGCGACGACAACTATTATTATTATTTTTATTATACAGTCGACGTAAGACTTTAATAATATTATATATATATCCGTCGCGAGTCACCGCGACGTTATAATATTAATCCGAAAAGAACTTTGCGCACGTCTCTTTCTCCCTCACTCTCTCTCCCTCTCTCTCTCTCCTTATCTCTCTCTACCTGTTTATCACTGTCTCTGTACAATTCATGCGTATTTCTGTCGACCCCCTTCCGGAGCACACACACACACACACTTCCTTCTCACCCATCGGGAGCACTCTGTATAACTGGGCTATTAAATTTATTATATCAAGCTTTTCGTGTACATATAATATGTTTGTGACGGATGTCAAACCTCTCAAAATCGTCACGTTGATATATTATAAATTATATAATATATACGAGTACACCGCGTCCACCTGCAACATCCACTCGAGCGCGTTTCCTTCCACCTCATCATCATCATAATATATACTGTCCTGGCATCTTCTTATTCAAAATTACCTGTCTCAGCTTTGGTTTCTGCTGATGTCGACGGTATTACGCATTTAATATACATGTATTATAATAATAATAATATTATGTTTCAATTTTTTTTTTCGTTTCAACGTTTAAAATCGTTTGTATTATGTTACCGCCGTTGAAGATTATATTATTGGTATTATAAACTCTTTTTTTTTTTTGTTAACGTACGATTATTTATTTTAATTTATTATTATTATTATTATTATTATTATTTTATCTTTAACAATCGCATTGGGTTTTTGCATGTTTGGACAGCCGTCCGCCGCCTGTTAACCCGTATTATGTGCCGGTCGTATTTAAGTGTGGCTCGGATTGGGTGTCGTTTCATCACGAATGAGAGACCGTTTGTTTGGCTATCCGCGAAAAGGTAATACCCGTTATGGCGTTACGTACATATATATTATACATTAATATATATGTATGTATGTATGTATGTACGTATATACCACACCTAAATACATATATATATATCTGTACAAATATAGTTAGTATTTATTATATATACACGATCCCGCCCTTCCCCTTTCACCTGACTTAACTCGTCATCGTCATCGCCATCATCAACATCGTTATTATTACTGTTGTTGTCGACATCATCAGTTATTAGCGCCGCCGTCTGCGGTCATTCACACGGTGCTTTATGCAAATAATATTAATATTATTATACGATTTAATAATCGGCGCCCTCCAATTAATATTATACCCCTATGATGTACCTACCCATCATGTCCTTGCAGTGTGTACATATAATATAATATAATTAACCTATTCGGTTTATTTTCCCACAACAACCGCTTCCCAAAGTCCTTCGCCGCTTATACGCTTTTTTAATATCACAATTTGTATAGTATAATGTTGCTGTTTTGTTTTTCCCGCCGAACGATAACGCGCGTTATCGTCTCCATATAAAGAGTGAGATTCACCGGGTATACTCGTCCCTCCCCTCCCCCCAAATTCTTCTTAGGTTAAGGTATACTTGGTGGATCTCCAATTATTCTCCATATAGTTTCACTATCTGTGTTTGTGTATTATGAAGTAGATCCATTTAACGCTGTAAATGATTTGCTTCCTCACCCAATTTTGTGATATTGATAAAAAAATTGTATTTACGAATTGTGATTTGTAAATCGTATGTAAATAACTGCAATAAGTTATATTAATTTTTGCCACGCCTAGATATTTTGTGTATTTTTTAATACCAATATGTGTTTGACTATATAGTAAGACGCATTTTTAATATCATATTTTTAAAATGTTGATGTTTTTATAAGTATCGAATGTAAAACCAATATAGCTAGAAAGGTTAGTAAGAAAGTTAGCTACAGTAGAACGTTAATAGTTTTAGCTTGTTAAGTAGTGCCCACAACCATCTAATTTAAATAGCTTCGGTTCTAAGTACCTACGAAATTTAAAATGTAGTTTGACATAAAAAAATAACAACAACCGATTTTATGTACAAAATAGTAAAGTAAAAGATAGATTTTGTTATAAAGACTTAGTGGGTGATATTTGAAAGCACCTATTTAAAACAACGTAAAAATTCTTTCAAAATCACAAATATCGACCAAGAAAATGAGTGTCCTACACCTACATATAATATAATGCATTGTTAGTGCATTATAAAATATAGCTCACGTAAAAGTATACTCATCGCCCTGCTTATACATATTATATTAGGTATATGTACTATATGTACTAACCTGGTGTATTCCTACGATGCATTACATTTTGATGTAATGTCAATGGTGACGTGGTGATTTATTGATTATATTATCAGAGACGAACATTTTATAATATAATTATCAGCTCTTCTTATCATGGATGTGATATAAATAACCGCATTGAGGGAGCGGGAGGTTTATGCGTCTGATCCTAACCCTCCATCTGCAGATGCTTTTTTTTATTTTTTGGCTATCGATAACGAGGTATTTTCAATTCGACCATTCCAAAGCACAACAATTCATAATACAAACGTCAGCGCGCCTTGCATAATACTGCAGTCTATATAGATTATAGACGCATACAACGGCGCCCCTTAAAAATCCCTAAAGACCCCTTCACCACGCCACTTATCGTATATCTTGTCAATATAGTAACGATAGTTAATAATCTTTCTGCCGCGTATACGTTGATTTATACGCAGTGGCGCGAATAGGGGGATGACCCTATCCTAAAGACTTAATCCTAACTTAATCTAACCCTAAAATATACAACAACAAAAAAGTAACAATATTCTACTTAAAATAAACGTATATTATATTGAAACGATATAACGCTTGAGGGACTCAATATGGCCTCCCACCCACCCGGTGACTTTTTTCCTATTTTCGCCACTGCTATACATTATACACTCGCGTACCTGGGTATATATCGTCCGGATATGCGGCGTGTAATGTACAATAATTTGTATCAAAACTATAATATGACATCACTGACTTGTTAATATAATATTTATTTTAATAATAACAATGTATTATAATGTTATCGGTGTTGCCTTGCAGGTCCGTAAACCCGCTGAGCTCGGACGCGCCGGACATGACCCAATTCGGTTCGGTGAACGAATGGCTGTGCTCCATAAAAATGGCCAGGTACCTGGACAACTTCGAACAGGCGGGCATCGTGAGCCCGAAGGCGGTGGCCCGACTGACGGTAGCCGACCTGACGGCGCTGGGCATTACGCTGGTCGGCCACCAGAAGAAGATCATGAACAGCATCCAGGCCATGCGGGCGCAGTTCTCGGCCAACCTGTCCGAGGGCTTTCTCGTGTAATGGAGCAAAAAACCGGACACGTCGGTGCATCGTCGTAGAGATGTCGGCTGTGGCGACCTTTGGTTCCTATATGATATTATTGCATAAAGTAATAGTATTGTATCAATGTATATATTATATCAAATGTATATTCGAACAAACGATGACACGCGTACTATTATGACGATGACGACGGCACGTCGAGACTTAATATTAAAATAATACATTTTTTTTTTTTTTGTTCCCCCCATTCGATATGACCTAGACTGTACCTGTATATTATTATTATTATTATTAATTATTACTATATAACTATTTTACGTTATCTCTGTAAGTACGGTTTAACATGTTTATACATCATACCTATCGTATATTTTTTTTTCTCAATGACTCACACTCACTATAATATCCAACAATATACCTATCGCGTGTGTAAATTAACTAGATATTGTATACTCCCCCCCTCCCCACCTCGCCATCATTATTACGAAAACGTTTGAACTATTTGTTCAACCCCCTATCCACCACCACCCCTTGTCCAGAATCAACGATGCCATCAAACTCTCCCAATCGTTTAATATACCGGCCATTGTATTATGAAGAACAATTTTTTTTAAACGTATATTACATACGATTTAGTGGCTAATCCTCCTTAAATATTGTGAAATTTTGGTTGATTTCGTAATTAATACACCCAATATATTATATAATATAAATCGTATACGTGCGTATGATTTTTTTTTTTTTGATCGAGTACGGCTCTTTCTTCGAATTGCACACGAGTTCAAGGATACGATGTTATCGTGTACAATTATTTATATTGTAAATTATATTCAACCACCCTACTTAAGTATTTTTTTATTTTTGTGTGTTTAGTGTTAACTATTTTGTGTACATTTATGTGTAAAAAAATGAAAGAAAGATGAGAAAATAAAATAAGAAGAATAAAACGTTATTGTGTACATATTATTGTTGTCTTCTGTACAACCAGACTGTTTTTTTAGTTTTTATAAATTATTGTATTTTTACGATCGTCCCGTATATAATATAAATTATTGTATTGTAAAATATTTGTAAAAATGTAAATTAACTATTATAATATAGGCAGGCTACTCGCATTTCGAGTTAACTTGAACGATTACTGATACGTAATACGGAAATTTGTTTAGCAAAGGACGTTGAAAATTGCAATAAGATTATTTATCTATATCAATAATATAAAAAAAAAATGTTTAATATTATTGTATGAATATTTTTAACGGCAGACCAGGCAAGCGTCTGCCAAAAATTAACTGTGATAAAAAAAAAAACAAAATAAATATTGATAATTATTAATTACCATTTACCAGTTTTTTGACTCCCGTGAATCGAGCGTCGATGAGGATAAAAAACGTGTATAGGTTTTACTTTTTAGAAATGTATTGAATCCCCTCCCCAATTTTTCGATTATATTATGCATCGTCTTAATTTATTCTATTGTTTTGTATAATCACTGCCCCAGGAGTCGTATAATTTTTTCCCTTTCAAAACTGGCATAATGTACTTTATGACATTATGATTGATACATGTATTTGATAGTTTTAGAATAATCTTAACTGATGATTTAATACTTTATTATGATACTAATGAATAACGCTACCTCAGCCTGTGTCTATATCTCAAATATAGTTTCGTTTACGCGCGAAGAAAAATGTACTATACAAAATATTTTCGAACCTAAACGGAACAACGAACAGGAGGAATGACTTAAATATAATAATAATAATAATACTTTTATCAAATGTAATGATAATATTTTAATCTATAGATCCGTTTTACAACCGAATATAATATGAATAATAATAATTAATAGTTACTGCTGTTTCACTGTGTTCCGTCCATATACAATATTATACTATGATATTATGTCGACTTACGACTTTTTGCCAGTTTTCATTTATTTTTACTCTTATCATTTTCAATACTTTTTTTCTAATGGTTTTGGTTTGTCTTACAAAACTACAATGTTATAACTATCATTAAAATAATTTAAACAATCAAAATTAAATTATAGCGTCCCATCCGCGCAAACCCATCCTATAATTCCTTTATATTATTAGTGTAAAAATGTTATGGTACCTATGTAGTATCTAATAACTAATAAAATATATTTTTATCATCTTGTATAAAAATGAAAAATTATCAAACAATTAGCTGATATCAAAAAAAAAAAACCCAGTTATTCGACCGATAGGTATAAAAGTGTTATGTTCTGTAATATTTTGTAATATCCCCGTAAAATCGGTCAGAATAAAATATGTCCATATATTACTTTTAAATAATAACTAATATTATTAACTTCTGTATAAATAAATTGTCATTATTATTATTATTATTATTATTATTATTTGTACTATATATATATTATATATAAATATAAATACTATTTAGTAAAACATGTTGTTTTTATTATTATTATTATTACATACAATTTTTTGTCGTTCTACCCGCTCGATTCTTTCGTTTTTGTACAGTTTGTAAACGACGATTTCACACCCGACTTTATTTTATACTTATTAATTATTATTATTATTTTTTGTACGACATATTATTATTATCATAATTATATTATTATTATTATTATTATCATCAATTATTATTATATGTATACATTGTATATGTCCATATGTATAGAGTTATTAAAACGGGCTTTGTGTGTGTGTTGTATAACTCAACAATATATTATTTAATATTATGTACAATGAGAAAAATGTTTATAACACTGATGTGTTTTGTATTTTTTTTTACGCCTAGAAAACGTCCATCAGTCTGTATATATTAATTGTCCCGGAAACAATGAAATTAAAAACTACAACACTGAGCCGCCCAAAACGGCACTGGGAGGGTTGCCTATATCAGCAGCCAGCTGTATACAATATAATATTATAATATTATGTGACCTCTTCACGCTTACATAAATTCATACCTTAATTGTGTGCGATATGCAAATGTGTCTGCTATTGACTCGCTTGACTTAAGCAGAAACTACCATGTTTACACGTTCTACACAGTAATACCTACGTTACTATATATTTCATTTCAATGTATTACCATATAGGCAGGTTAGGTTAATAGTTTAATAGAAACAGTTATTCATATCACTATAATATCATATTATATTATTTGACAAGCAACAAAAATGTATAATTAATCGACTTACATATTATTATGTATAGGCCATTTAGGGTTAAGGTATTACTGTATTTCATAGGTGTGAATCTAAGCGATATAATATGATGTATAGCGTTGTATTTTAAATTCTTAATACGGCGAAAAATCAAAAATTTAAATATTGTATTTGAAATGACATTATTTTTCGTTAATTTGAATTTTCTATCGACGCTTTCAAGCCGAGTTTTTTGGTCAACACAATTCAATACTTCAATTAAATATATTGTATACCTGGGAATATCAACTAATTGAAGCTGTCGTTTTTATTATTTATCGGCGTCCCCAGCTCAAGTCTATGGAAAAACTTTTGCAGACAAGCGTGAAAGAATTTAAAAATGTATAACCAAACATGGGTTTTTAACACTCAGAATTTGTCATTCAATACTAAAAGCACAGAATAGATTATAATATATGTGGTAAAATCAAGATTTTCGAGGAAGAAATTGGAGTGTATCGATACGTAACGGGCTATTATCGGACTATTTTAATATGCTCGTGGTATCTTGTCAATTTTGAGTGTTCAAGAAGTTACACGTGCATCGTGCAATATACAAGCAATATGTACCGAGTACCGACCCGTATCAGACTCAGATTCCGATATTAGTACTTAACTATTCCTGTCGATACCACGAAAATGTCATCATTAATTAAATAATAAACAATTCAAAACAAATAAAAAATTAAAATTACTTGTTGAGCAAAAAGAAAATTAAAAATGTTGGTTAGACGCTTTTTTGAAAATAATGCGTGGTCCTCTGTAACAACAAAAGTTGATATAAAAAAACCAATAAAATGGGTGTGTCTAAAATGCAAAAAACTATCTATTCGATATGATAGCTGATCAGATTATTGATTGTGTACAACAAAATCAGCAAACCAAAAATTGGTTTTGCTTTTTAATTGTGTTTATTAAATTAATATTACCCTATGAGCAGTGGCGCAACTAGGGCGGTGCAAAAAGGTTTTTAGCACCCCTTGTTTTTTATATCTAACTTTTATTATTTTNTGCGATAAGCGACTGACGGTAACACACGTGTGTATCGGTCGGCTGTGACACACGTACTGCTAACTTTTATTATTTTATTGAAATATCATGAATTGTATGTTTTTTTATTATCGAACATTTCCTGAAAAATGTATAGTTATTTGGTCTAACGCTTTATATACTATGTATAATCATTGGAACTTGGTAAAAATATAAAAAAAAAACCGGACAAAAGATGGAAAAATCTGGGAGGCCAATGTGCTTGAAGTTGGCCCCAACCCCATGACCAACTTTATTAAAAGTTATGTTATCATTTAAATTGCAAATAATTTGCAAACATTTGCAAATTGGTTTTCAGAATTTGCAAATAAATTACCTACAAGGTATGAAAAATATAAGATGGCGGGCAACTTCATGCTACACCCTCTTTTGAGCTACGAATTGAAATATGCTGCTAACACTTTACAAATAGCCGCTAACTTATTTATAATTTCGAGTCCAAAAATCATACCAATCATTTGTGTTTATACGTATTTATAACTTATAGTAGAATTTAAAATTATATTATGTAATACACAATTGAAATATACTACTTACAGAAGTATTTTACAGAATATATCCGGCTAGTATTTAATATAAGTTTAATATAAAATAATTTTGTTATATATATACAAAAATGGGAAGGGGGCATGGGATCCCGCAGGCAAATGAATTTTAAGAATCAAAATAAAATAAATTTATGAAGAAATGTACATTAAAAACAAATATTAAAGACTGCAGTCTTCAATATCAGTATTCCTAAACTCATAGCTTTATTTACAATAGTTAGATCATGAAACAATGAATTTTTATAAGGCAGTATATTATGGTTATCAAAATTTAAAAAGTGTTTTTAAAAAATTGAACTAGAGTTTAATTTAAAAATAAAAATGGGAAGGGGGGCATTGGCGCCCGCAAACTCGAAATGAAAACTAGGAAGGTGAATCTAATAGGTACTCTGGTACTCTCAAAAGTAAAAAGTTCCAATAGTTTTTAAGGCTTCAGGAAAAACCAAGGACCTGCGAGTATAAGTTTTATAGTTCGAAAAAATTGAAATCAATTTTATTTCTAGTGGAACTCTAAAAAAACCGTAAAAAGTAGGTACCTACAATTTTCACTGAATTATATTAGTAATATCTATGCATCACACAATTTTTGAATTATGCGCAATTTATAGGCATACGCATAATAGATTTAAATCAACTTTCCAAATATTTTGACTCATAATGTTCAATGATTATGTTGAACAAGTTATAGGTAGGTATATACAATTTTAGATTTTTATTGTTTTTTTTTTTTAAATTAATGTCGATTAAAAAATTCGTTGGATCAAAAGTCTTGAAAATGTTATTCCACGTTCCTCATACCGCATAGGAGATTAAAAATAATTATACTATTTGTCTCCTGGCTTGAATAAGAAAACCTAACAACGTATTCCTATACCTGTACACAATGTGTAAATATGCAATTTAGTTTACTTGAGTGTTATTATATTCAGTTCTGACTTTATAAGCATTTGCATTGCGAATATTATGACTTATGAGTTTAATTTTTCTATCATAGGAGTCGTACGTGTTAGTGTTGTCGGGATGTTTGCATTTTTACACACGAGACATCTGATTGAATCGTTTTATGACGCACGGAAGACCATGCCAAAGAAATTGGTAAAATGTTTTAATAATAATAATATAGGGCCGAACGATGCATCTATTAGATGTAGGTCGTTGGTACCATAAAATAATATGTGATTATTATTTATTCTTATGCTTTAGGTAAGCGTGAGTGAGAAATCTATCAACGCAAGTGTTCAAGTCAATTTAGACCCGGCAGCTGTATCCGGTTGTATTGACATTGAACAGTTTCAAAAAGTGATAGAAATAAATCTGCAATTGGAAAATAGATTGACCAAGTTGGAAGGTAGTTGTTTCATAATAATATGACGGATACCTATATCTAATATTAATATTTTCGAATATTAAACAAATATGTATCTAAAATAATCATTATTATGTAGAAATGATTCGACGCGGTGATGAAAAACAAAAGATTCAAGATCTTCAAGTAACTTACATTTTACCTATCTATAATATTAATCAAAATATATTTTTAGTATTTTTTACTTCGGAATGGATGGAAATACCCATATTATAATTATTATTATCTCCTATTTGCTATTTCGAAATGATCTTTAGAAATCTCATATTATGAGTATGCCCTACATGGCTTCATACGTGGTATACTAAATATTAGAACGATAATTTTATAACGATTTGAAGTATATTTCATGAAGTTTCCATTATATCTCAATAAATACAAATCGTCGATTTACGAGAGCATATTAGGGAAAGTGCCAAGGATTGTGTGTAAGAATTTTATATTGACACGATATGTCATAGACGAAGGTTCGGAAAATAATAAGCATCTCTCACAAAGCATTCAGTAATGTAGCCTAAGAATTTAAAAATTGAAAGTACAAAGCAGTGGTCGGTAAAATTACTAGGACAAATATGTATCGAAAAATTGTTTTGAGACCAGTTACATAATATGGCACCAAGTCCCAAGTTATATACGCGATTGGTTGTTTTAAAGATTTATGATTGAAAATAACCGAAACAATAATGATGAGTCATTAAACGCAATAAACATTAACACAGGATGAGCATTCAAATAATGAATTCTAATAGATATGTATAATAGATTTGTATGTTACTCCACGTCGTTGACGCCACCGAGTAATCGGACCCAGGTTCGGACTGTAGGTATTGACGGACTTTAATAGCAGCACACCAGTCGAGCAGCCATTAGGTGCTCGCCTTGCGGAACACAGAAGTCACTGGAACTCTGCCATCTGCGAGCTAAGTCCGTCGTACCGGTAACAGCCGTCCACTTCGTACGAACGTAATTCCAAAGAATTGTTACGAATATACTATCTATTAGAGAATTTAAAAATTTAATGTACAAAGTGGAAGTCGGAAAAAAACCTATACAAATTCTAACAGCACATTTTTTGAGACCAAAATTTGTGCCAGTTATAAATTAAAGTTTAAGCGGCGTAAGCCGATTATTAAAGACTGATATAGTGGCTTGGTGAGGCGCGGTCGTTCGCTCAATCTGCGGCAACACTCCGAGCGTACGTCATAGGTGCAACTATTGACCAAACACTGGGGGTGCTAAAATTATGCAGAGGACGCAGATCCGTGGGGGCTACGCCCCCATACCACCAAACGCCTATCCTACCAAACCAATTTCATAAAAACTAAAAAAAATAAGTAACGATACATTATTGTTTGAAATTGTTCAGTAAATCAGAAAATATAAATCAGAAATGCAAAATTGGCTTACTTTGGTATAAATATTGTTTAGTTATTTTGTTGTAAATTGTAATTTAAAAATATTATTCGTGGGTACTTGAAACTTAAAATTGGCATATTTTTTTTTTTATACACCTAATGAAATTTTCGAATTAATTTTTTTAGACAAAAATGAATTTAACCTACTTTAGTACTATTATAGTATAATGCCTATTATTATACAGTAAAATTACTTCAATCACAATATTACAAAATACACCTACTTAGTGTTATTATAGGCCGTCAGATACCGTGTTATTTCAGAATCGTATTTCGTATGCAATGTATTTATGTCATTGAATTCAAATTTAACACCCCATTACAGCGACTCCCTAGACACCTATAGCCTATAATGTACGTACAGCAGATAATAGTTAAACATTTAAAAAAAAAACGCTGACCTCTATTTCAAATAAAATTTTCATTTACTAATTCTTATTGATATAAACTGAATAAATAAGAAGTTACTTTTGATAAAATCCAAGTTACATTAATTTATAAATAATTAAATATAAATATAATGTAGCAATGATTATTGATAATGCAAATCGCATAAACATTACATTTTACTAAAATTATAGGAATTAAAAATTTAATTGAATTCTTGTTCCCGTTAATCAGAATAATTGTCCTATAAAAATAACTGAATTATATACATATATATATATACCATACCATAACACGGCGTACGGGCATACTTTAATAATAATATTTTTAATGATACATAATATTGCATGTTTATAAAAATAAATACTAACATGATACATAGGTAGGTACAAATGTACGATTCTTAAGAACATTATAAAATATTTTCATCATATTGGTATAAAATAACAAAAATAAGTTATAACTTATAACTATTTTAAGTTTTTAAATTAAAAGTTGAACAGAATTGGGTTGTCCAATGTTTATGTTTATAAACAGCCAATATTGTCAATAATATTTATTATTTTTATTATTTTAAGACATGTTAAGGTTGCGGACCTTCTTCCTATGTATATTTTTTTATATAACTTACTGAAGTTAATAAATTAATTTTAATTTTCCATAAACTTATAACTTACCTGATTTAAAAAAAAAAAAATCATAACTATAATTAACTTAAAATTTCTTAAAATTTTTTCTATCAATTTATGAGGAAGTTATACACATTAGTATACCCTCATGTGTGGTTACAAGTGTAACAAAGTCTTGTTTAAACAAGTCCATAACATATACCCAGCAAATGTTACATTCAGCAGTAAAGTAACTGTAAGTTACTAGTAAAGCTTCGCTAGCTTAAACATTAGAATGAATTGACCTCTTATACAATTTGCATCTTAAATTATTATCTAGGAGATCGCATTGGCTTTTTATTATATTTTAATTTTAAACCAGGATATGAGTATTTTAAGATATACAAACAATATACAATTTTAAAATATTCATACCTCGCATTAAAATAAAAATATAATAAGAAGTCCATGAGATGCCCTAGATAATTTTTCACTTTAATTTCTAATATCCCAGACCTAAACGTGATCTGCTAAGCGTACAACTGCAGTCTATGTTACCCACCTAGAAGATGAAGACAATACACGTGGGTACCCATACGTCCTCTTAACTCAATTAAAAATGATCATAGACTTGACCAGGGCTAAATTAATTTATAACCTAAGTAAAGAATTATTTTATTTCGCATTCTGTAGTTGCGTCAACTTGAAGATCTTATGTCATCGAAGTTGACACAATCTGCACACACACAGACCGAGAGTGAATTGTCCCTATCCGCGGTGCAAGATTTAGACAACAAGGTAGACACCAAATTGTCAAATTACCAACGATCGTTGATGGAAAAAATTGACGATGAATTAAAGACCATCGGCTGTGACGTTAAAAGTATCAAACACTGTTATGGAATGTTAAATACAAGTTTCCACGAGATGGAAAACAAATTGATTTCATTAGAAAGTAATTAGTAATTTTTATCTAAAACACGTATGTAATTATCATATATTATATATTATATATTATGATGTTTGTTTGTATAAAGATAATTCAGAGAAGCCGATGCGCAAATATAATGATATTAAGACTAGGATTGCAGCCCTAGAAAGTATGATATACATTGTCTATGTCATTTTGATGTATACTCATGAATCAATTTTATAGTTCTTACTTAACAATTTTTTTTTTATGTGTACGATATGTATGTGTGCAGGAGATGTAATGAAAAATTCATCACATATTATCGGTTTGAACTTTTCACTGCGTTCGTTGGAGTGGACTAGACCACAATCCTTCGGGTCCCCTGGAATGTTTCCTCCCGATAACCGTTGTTACAACGAACAAGCTTCATTCGCTGCAGCTCCATCATATTATGATATGCCACCAACGGCAAAACCCGGGCCGAGTGGAGCAGTTTTGCCTCCATCGCCACCTGCACCCCCGTCGACTAGTGTATTTTGTCAACCACTGCCACCCGCACCCCCGGCGCCGTTGTCTCAGAATATTCCGAAAAAATCGGATTCAGACAAATCCAGCTCTTCTTCAACAGCGAAAGGTGAACAAGTGTATGGGAGGATCCCAATAACCACTGAGATCCTAAAGTCTGTTGTTCTCAAGCCACCTGGCGAGAGGAAGAGAGTGAGCAAACCCTTTTCAGCGAAAGTTGAGAAAGTGTCTGGGAGGACCCCAATAACCGCGGAGATGTTAAAGTCTGTTGTTCTCAAGCCACCTGGCGAGAAAAAGAAAGTAAGCAAATCCGTGACGATATAATCGCTGCGGTATTGTTGAAAATGTCCGGCGTTGGGAAAGTAGCGTCCCCATCGCCCAGTACCCTTCATTGGGCGCTGCAATAGCCCCACTCTGGTCTTAAGTGATTGGAGTGGTCTGGCCCTCCAGGTTGGGGGTTGGGCGCTGGGTTAACAACCCAGCCTCGTAAAAAAACTTATGTTCAGGAACCAAACAAAAAGCCTCTGAATAGTGGAGATAAGGAAAACAAAAATGGAAACTGGAAATCGGAAATATCTTTGGGTACATGGAACGTTCGCACATTATACAGCACTGGAGCGGCACATACAGTGACGCAAGAAATAGGGAGATATAAACTTAAAATTGTGGCTTTCCAAGAAATTAGATGGCAAGGAACGGGATCCTTGGACATTAATAATCATACCATTTTCTAAGGGGATTGCGATGATCGACGACAATTTGGTACGGGTTTCATAGTTCACAAGTCAATGTGGAATTTAAGACATTTAACCTGAGAATATCACTATTAACTATTAAAGCATACTGGTTTAATCTCACAATTATTAGTGTTCATGCCCCTACTGAGGAAAAGACTCAAGAAGAAAATGACGACTTCTATGATGAATTAACGAACGTAGTATATGGACCTAATAACAGAATAGTGGTTATATTAGGAGACCTTAATGCAAAAGTAGGAAAAGAATTAATATTTAAACCAACCATTAGCCACCATAGCTTACATGAAGTAACTAACAATAATGGCCTCAGCCTAATCGACTTTGCAACGAGCAAAGGCTTAGTGATCAAGAGCACAATGTTTCCCCATAAAAAGGTCAATAAGGGAACATGGAAGTCACCAGATGGGAATCACACAAATCAAATTGACCATGTACTAGTCAATAACAGGTTCAAAAACAGTATTACGGATGTCAAAACGATGCGAGGAGCGGACTGTGACTCTGACCACTATTTGGTTAAGGTAAAAATTAAAGCAAGAGTGAAGAGAAGGGTGGCAACAAGGCCAATCGTAATAGACAGATATGATATTACTAAGTTCACAGATGAAATTTTCTGTAAACGTTTTAAAAGTGAGATACACAAACGCAGCAGTGAATTAAATATAGATAGTATAGACTCAATAAATAATATGTGGAGGAGGGTACAGGAGACAATAAAAGAAACATCAGCTGAAGTCCTGGGAAAACTAAAAAAACACTAAAAAACCGTGGTTCAATGAGAGATATGAGAAAGCCCTAAATCAAAGGAAAAAATTTAGAAACTTGTACCTTAATGACCCTTCCCATGAAGAAAACAAAACAAAGTATAATGAAAGCAGAAAAGAAGCAAGTCGAACCTTTAAGTATGAAAAAAGAGTCTATACGAAAAACATTTTGGAAGAAGCAGAAAAATATCACAATGAACATAATACACGCCAATTATACAAAAAAATTAATACACTAAAGGGAGGTTACAAAAAATATGAAATGTTCCTAGTAAATGAAGATAAAACATTAATTACTGCACGATCAGATATTGTAGAGAGATGGAAAACGTATTTCGAACATCTTCTTAACTGCAACGATCCCATAGAAACCTTTACTTGGACAAGGACAGAACCCAACCTAAATGAATGTACAATACCGTCAAAACAAGAAATTGAATTACAAATAAGGCGATTGAAGAACTATAAATCACTTGGTGAGGACGGTGCTCATATATACCAGATTATTATTACCGTTATATACCAGATATAACTTACTACGTATAGTAAAAACCTACCTGACGTCCTGACTGCCGTAGACAAGTAAGTTCGGAATACACTGGCCTCATTCAAATTGAGTGCTCAACCTGAAATTTGGGCCAAATTGTGTGCGTATTTTTTAAAGGGTGGAACCGAATAACATGCCTGGTTTTTATAATACCTTACACGGCCACATAACACAATTTTAAAATTTCCCTTTCCACTTTTTTCAGGCATCAGCTGAGTTTGACTGATATGTTAAAAGTTAAGTTATTACTTAAGTTGTACAATTGTACAATACAATGGTAATTAATAATTGGTAGGTACTGTAAATTGTATTAGTAGGTGATAAACCTATGTAACTACTTTAATTTTAAATTATGAGTGTAGCAAGTGAATGCATTGTGTTCACAATGATGTGCGTAGTGTTTTTGATTCTGAGCGTACCTAGTCATTATTTATATTTTATGATATGATATGATAAAGTAAATAAAGTAAAATCTCTTGACAATATTATGTAAGTATGTTAGTTAGGCATCGATAATTTCCGAGGCCGAACCAAAATTAAATCTCGCTACTCGTATAGTCGTAATAGTCGTATGCAATGTGGTTGTTATGATTTACAATCTTTATTATCTGCTGTAATGCTGCTCAGACAGCGCATGTTATTCGAATGCGCCGGGCAATCGTCCGGCCGTCGTTATCTTTTCACGGAGACCGGGCAAAATATGCTCAAACGCGGTTTTATCGGTTGATGAACCGAGTAACCGATTACTACGAGATCTGTGGCACAAGCATAATATTTTAATTTTGGCACTATATAAGTTTTTTACAATCTCATCGACGTCGTGCGGCGGTGCAGCGGCGTTGGTGGCGGCGCGAACTCATCGACCAATGAGAGCGGACCACGAGCGGCTGCCGATGATAACACGTCCGTGTCGATAACGCGAAAGCCGAGAGATTTTGGTTGTCGCCGCCGACGTTATTTCGTCTCTTCCGCCGAGTACCGCATAAACAGCCGAGACACAGACACAAATCGCGAACCTAATCGGTCGCGCGCACGTCGACAAAGGACGCTCCACGCCTCCACTCACCGAACAACCAGCCGGCGGTGAACACGCCGATTTCCTTATCGCCCACACTCGCGAGTGCCATATGAACGTCCTGTCGTCGTCCGATCGAGCGACACTCCGGCACATTCGTCCCCCGACTCCCATTGCGCGCGTCTAGTATATTATTCCTTTGTTCTCGATCTCCGAAATCTGTTCGTTGTAAGAATAAAACGCCGACTGATATGAATCCGCTGTGCTGTAAGTAGTGCCTACATCGAACGCTCGTTTTCTGATTCGCAATCGCGTCCAATTTATTGTTCGTTATATTTTGTTCTTTTGGTTTTTGCAGACGTTTTTTTGGTGGCCCTCGCCAATTCCGCGGTGGCCATATATCCGTCCAATTCGGACGTCATCGAACTCACCGACGACAATTTCAACCAGGTGCTCCAGAGCGTCGAGATATGGGTGGTCGAGTTCTACGCCCCGTGGTGCGGGCACTGCCAGCGACTTGTGCCCGAATATTCGAAAGCCGCCAAAGCCCTGAAGGTATAGTACTTTCGAGTGTTTTACGCGCTCAAACTGCTGGCCAGATTCTTATGCTTTAGCTCCGTTCGTTTTTTGCAGGGTATCGTCAAAGTGGCTGCCATAGATGCCGATAAGTATCCATCTTTTGCAGGCCGTTATGGCGTACAAGGTTTTCCTACTGTCAAAATATTTGTCGATAAGAACAAACCACAAGATTTCACCGGAGATCGAACGGCCGTTGGTATTACCGATGAGGTCACCAAAGCCATTAAGAACGCCATTAGCGCTAACCTCCAAGGTGTACCTTATGGATCCTCTAAATCCTCTAAAAAATCATCATCTGGTGACGACGTTGTTGAACTGACTGATTCAAATTTCGATAAGCTTGTATTGAATTCTGATGATATTTGGTTGGTTGAATTCTTTGCCCCATGGTGTGGACATTGTAAAAACTTGGCTCCTCATTGGGCAGCAGCTGCTTCAGAACTTAAAGGAAAAGTAAAGCAATCATTTTGGCCCCTAAACATTTAAAAATTGAGTCTATATGATTATTTATGCTTTTAAGGTTAAACTCGGAGCATTAGATGCTACTGTACACTCTTCCAAAGCTCAAGAATTCAACATTCGTGGATATCCCACTATTAAATTCTTCCCATCAGGTACATCCAGTTCAAGTGGAGCTGAAGAATATACTGGAGGAAGAACATCTTCAGACATTGTTAGCTGGGCAATGCAAAAACATCAAGAAAATGTACCACCACCAGACATCATTGAGGTAAGATTTTGGAAAGTTAAATGACTCATTAAACTATGATAACTTAAATTAAATTGTCTATGAATAGATTGTAAATGAAGATACATTCAAAGCTGGGTGCTCCGAGCATGCTCTGTGTGTGGTCTCTGTACTACCCCACATTTTAGATTGCCAGGCCAGCTGTCGTAATGAGTACCTGAATACATTACGCTCTTTAGGAGATAAATTCAAACAAAAACTTTGGGGGTAAATTTTGTTTCAATATATACATTTTTTTACATCATACATTTTCCACACATTTCACCTATCTTTGATTTTGTTTCTTATTCTTTTTCCAATTGTATTTTTCCTTACAACAGTTCATAGTTAATTGTTTATTATGATTTTACTAAAAAAACTTTTGTTAGGTGGTTGTGGGCGGAAGCAGGCAAGCAACCAGAATTGGAATCAACACTAGAAATCGGTGGTTTTGGATATCCCGCTTTGGCTGTGCTGAATGTTAAAAAAATGAAATATTCAATTTTAAGAGGGTCATTTTCAGAAGATGGAATTAAGGAATTTTTAAGGTATGCAATAGTTATCTATTGTTTTTTTTTATAAATTGATTTCAAGTGTATACTAATGTTTCCATGCTTCAACAGAGATCTGTCTTACGGTCGTGGTACAACTGCTCCAGTTAAAGGTGCTGCATTACCAGAAATTCAAGCAACTGAACCTTGGGATGGTAAAGATGGTGAATTACCAACTGCCGATGATATTGATTTATCTGATGTCGACTTAGACGATCTTCCTAAAGAAGAATTATAAACACATCTCCAGTCTCCCTTTTTTTTTATATTTTATATTTTTTTAAGACTGAACAAGTTTTGCTAATAAAATGTTTAATTGTAACACTTAACAGTCATCCTTCTGATTTAAACTTCAATAAACTAACGTATTATAATCAGAAAATTAATATTGATTTGAAAAACATTTACACTTATAATTTGTAACTTATTAATTAACTAGTTGTTAAATTAATCTAAATAATACCTAGATTTCCACCTATTTATGTGTAATATTCTTTTTTAAGGTAATATCAGAGTTCAATTTTTGAAGAATGTTTTTTTATTTAATTTTTATTATTATTATTTTTAAAGATCCATTATAATCCGTAGTTGATTAAATTGTTTGATGGTATTTATTATAATTAATAATAGTAATAATTTCTAAAAATGGGAACTTATTGTATTTTATAATCTTTGAAAGTAATAATGATTATTAATTGAATTATTCATGGCGCACACTTATAATACATTATTTAGAATTAAATGTATTAGTTTGTAGATCAGAAATCTGCAATAAATTTGTCAGTAAATTGTGTTTATTGTATCGGCCAAGTTGATACTATGTATAAAATCAAATTTGATGATGCTATTAGAAATTTGTAATAATATGAATTTGTAATATGTAATTTGAAAAATCAAACCCTTCAGAAAATTAAATAAAGGCATTTATTTGAAACATTAATATTTTATTAATATAAATAGGAAATTATTGTTAAATATATGATAATGAGCAAAAATATTTTCAAAAAAGTATGCTTGAAATGGTTTAAAATGAACTGTGCTCTATTCACATGAAGAAAAAACCTCTGCGACAACTAGTTTTTGTTGCACGGTTTTCAGGAAACCCTTGTTTTGCCCCCAACGAGTCAAACATCAGTATGTCTGCTGTGCTAAGCTACACTACTGTGCACAAGCTGCCAAGGTTTCTTAATGTAAGTAGTGTATAGGTAATATGAAACTTGATTTCTTTCTGAACTTGTGTACTTAAATATTTATCTATTTGGCTTTAATGTCGGGTCGCATATTTAATCACTTAACATTTAATTATAAATCAAACTAAGCCTAGAAAAACAGCCAGTATATTGAACTAATAATCCCTTAAATATGATTTGATTTTCAATGATTGGTCCATTAAATTTTAGGGAACCATCAAAATAATCTATTTTATTTTTTTCAACTAAGCATAACCTTATAGTTATTAGCAGAATTCTTGATTTTGGAACAATGGCCCACGGTGTTCAGTACTTCCAGTGTAATTTTTCTTTATTAAAATATTTGTATGTATTCATTTTATTAATTTTTGTATGTGAGAAGATATTTTTCTTAAAAAGTATGCCTTCAAACCTTCCTTCTGATGGAGGATCTGCTTATAATTGTTTTAAGATTTAACAATATCAATCCTAAGTTAGGTAATTAACTAATTTTTTATACTTTTATTTTAATAAGTGTTATAAATACATAACTAATAATATTTACATGTATTTCTAGACTTCTAGTATAAGGAAATATATTTTATATTACAAAATATAGGTATCAAAAAAAGTAAATATCTATACTAAAAAAAATAACTGTTATTTGTAGGAATTAGATGCGTATATTCTAAAATATGAAAATATTCATGCACTTATCTCATGCTCGGTTATGTGATACACAGCATAAAAATATTCTTAAAATGTACTCAAAATATGCATCAATAAAAATTCATTAATTTTAGGAAGGTTTATTTTATTTATTAAAAATGTTCAACAGTAAATAATGTTCAGAATAAACCTTATGAACTGTTGGTTTTTCTGAAAAAATATCCTTATGTGTTAAAAACTAAGTATATGGAATATTTTACATAATATATAACATAAATTCATGATGAATATAAAAGTATGATCAAGTAAATAAAAATCAAAAAAATATAGATAAAATTGTTAATTTTCTTTTCATTCTTTGAGTAACGAAACAAATTGATATCTTACTCTCTTTATTTAAATATTTTTTTAAAAGATTTGTTAAATGCATAAACATCTGCACTCTAGTTATAAATTCCATGAAAAATGGCCCTCGAGACCTTGTACATGATTTAAAGACACAAATAACATAATTAATTTGTAAATTCACACCAAAGTGCTTTCAATGGTTAGTTCTTCCTTAGTCACTGACATTATAGTTTTAATTTCATTGTATGTAAAAAATAATCTTAAAAATACTAATAGCAATTGTTATTTAATTTTGAAAAATCAGTAGTTTTCTTTAATTATTGTTGGCATCCTACTTTCTAAACCTTTAATTCAGACATAGTTATGACAATGATGAATAAATTAACTCATATTAATATTAATAGAAAATAAAACAGTTGATTCATAAAAAAGAAATCTTGGAACTGTTATATATTACATTTAACTATTGAATGTGGTTAATGATTGCATTGAAATATAACTTATAAGTATAATATTAAGAAATAAAAACACGAGTAACAAATAAAATGATTTTTTTTATTCAGTTCTTACATTAACAAATCACTTAAATATTAAAATACAATATAATTTTTAAAAAACCAAATGTTTAAAAACACCATAAAAATAATAAAATTGTTGAATATTGTTTTTTGCCACTAAATGTAATACATTTATAATTAGATTAATAATATAATAATTATTTAGCTTTGAAATGTATGCATTAAGCATGGAGTATACAAAAAATAAAATGCACTAATTAGTCTTTTATAAATAAATACAAATTTCAAAAATATTATTTTGTAAACGGTAAAGTATAAAATATTTAAGTCCATTAAAATAATTTAAGGAACTGTTGAAAGGCAGTCACCGTTTGTAGATCTTATCAATTTAGTCAGTCATAATTTTAAACAATGTAAAAATGCTTATAAAAAAGAAAATAGGAAACTTCTAAAGGTATACAAATAATTATTTTACATGAAGAGTATTTATTACTGTAATTTGTTGTCTCCCGTCGTACAGGTGCCTAACATAGCGAATTTACATTCAGTTTGTAGCTTTGTTTGTTTAAAAATTAGAGTGAATCGACCTGTCATGAAGCCTGATAGAAAGAACATAATTGGTGTTTGTTGGAGGTTTTTTACAATAGTTCAATTTTTTAGCAAGTATTAATTATAAAATATAGAGTAAATTAAAAATGCTCATAACTTACTCAAAAACTGAATTGTCGTAAAATACCCACATACAAACATATTTATTATTCTTACCATCAAGTTTTATAAAAGTTCAATTCACTCCAATTTTTAAACTCACAAATACGTGATATGCTGAAGGTAAATTCGGTGTGTTAAACATTTGTAACACGGATACAACAAATGTCAGCGTTACGTTCTCTTAAACATTTATATTATCACGATAATTTTTTCAGAATAGAGTCAGTTAGTCACCACCACCTAGAGATTTTAATGTTTATTTCTTGATTGTTGAATTATATGCATAGTCATTATGGTTTGGCGGACATTTGCATGACGTCATACTTGCGCTCTTTCTTGCACAGAATCGGATAAAACAGAACCCAATAGTAGACAGCTATGGCACCGAATATAATTGTTAACACTATTGCAATGATAACCCATGCTGAATGAAGAAGAGAGTTCTTGCGCACCAGTTTCGTATCTTTTTGATAAACAAAATATAAATATCTAGGTTTTGAAACAACATCACAATCAAGAGGTAGGTAGGTAAATATGACTGCAGATCAACAATGATATTATATTGAATTTGAGATGATTTTTTGACTGTCAGTTATATCAATATGTAGCATACTCACTTTTGTGTACTGGTGGTAATTGAGATTTTTCTGACTCTTCGGGTTTGTCTTTATATTGACTTCGGCTGTCGACATCACTGACAAATGCAACTGTAATATTTGAACAGAAAATATTTTTAATATTTACATTGTAAAAAACCATCATGGAGTGTTGGCACAATAAAATGAAAACAAATGTACTTCATAATTATTTTCTATTATTTGTTTAACGTAATCTAATTTTTAATAAAACCTACACACATCAATATATCATGCATCGCTTATGGGTTAAGACGGTTAAAATAAGTATAATAATAAATATATTATATCGAAAACAAATTAACACAAACTTTCCACAAATAACCAAACTTAATAAACTATATGAGCTAATGTGTATGATTATGTTTCATGGGTTACCACGGGAGTCTTGATTACGCCAGCCCTGTACATTCTCCTTTGTTTGTGACCCAACCCGTCCCAACAACAACATTGATCCTGGCAACAAGAAAGTTGGACTATATCTGGGCCCTATTGACAAATTTGACCCCCTGCCAGAGCTTGAGCGGCCAGCACTCAAGCGGCCTGTAAACAAAATTGTATTTAATATTTAAATCTTTAACATGCTACAAGATAAGGTATATTTTTAACCAACACCTCTTAACTCAAATATGGTTAGGGTCTTATACTTGTATTCTGTTTCCGACCTCCATAATAAATGTTAGAATTTCTAATAATTGGTAATTTCTCCTAATTATTTGAAGTAGGTATATTATAATTATTACACCAAGATCAAGATCACATAAGCTACTGGATTCTTCATAATTCATAATAAATTGTGTATAATAATATATATAATAAATATATAATAATATTATAAATATAATAATAAATAAATAATATTGGAAATTGATTTAAAATGTAAATGCAAATTGAAATAAATGGGTTTTGTTATTTAGTATAAAACGTCAAAACACTGCGGGAAAAATAAAAAAAACATTGGTTTGAACATCTGAAATTACAACTCACCTTGATGAATACATCTAAGAAAAAAATATATGAAATTTAATTTCTTTTGATAAAGTTTAAAATCTATTTAAATGGAGTTAATTAATTATTGTGCTCTAAATACCTAATATTTTCATATCCCAATTCAGCTCATGTTTCATAATTTCAAGAGGTCTGGAAAATATACCAATACTTACTGATAGGTAGTATAGTAAAATAAATTGTTTATATCTTCAAAATAATATAAATGCATGTCACGCCTAGATACTTATTTGTTGAATCAAAAATATTTTAATTAACTGATAAAATAATCACAATTATTTTGTTTTATAATCTACATACTTACATATTATGTAGGTACTTCTAAATTGACACATAATTTAGTTCATAAATATAATATCTTTCTGTGTCAGCAATATTTTAGGATAACAAGTGACAAATAATATGATTAGATTAAAAAACTATCTGTATGAACCGATAAAACTTCTAAAAATGAATAAGGAACGTGTTCACTCAATAACTATCACTATCTAAGCACTGTATCAGATTACAGATACATATATTACTAAATAAGGGATCTCATGCTATATGATATGCATACACATAGCTACCTAATAGTTTTAAATTAAAATTAGTATGGGTTAATTTTAGACTATATAATGAGACATAATTAAATAATTTTGTTCCAAGATTCAAAGTACATTAAGGTTGGTCCTTACAATATTATAGTGACTAATAACTTGTGTATTGACAAACAAAAAATAATATTCAATTTTCAGATTTCAGATTTCAATGCTTGGCAAACAGAACTTACCTGATATGTAAATAATTTAACCAAATAACTGCATTATAATAGTCATTAATAGATCATGAAAGGGAATTAATAGCTGTTTTCACTAGACAAATTGAATGCAATAAGTGCAATGTCTTAATGGTATATTTTTAAGAAAATATAATTGAAATATTTAGAATATAAATAGATTCAACAACAATAAATTATTAGTAAAGAACAAATATAACTATAATACCTACCTAACATTAGTTTGAAAAAAGAGGGTGAATTGTAACTTTAATACACATACCAATTTTTCTAAACAATGGTTACAGAACTCTTCGCTAATCAACTATCAAAAGTACATCTTCAAAAATTAGAATCAGTTATAGGAGTACAGTGAAGTTTATAAAATTTAAACAGGCTATACAAAATGGTTAATCAATATTTACATTATTATATAAGTTCAAAATTACTGTTAAAGATCTTAAAAAAACATTTTTGCAAATAATTAATTAACAAGTACTTAATTTCTGTATTTTATCAGTAGCCAGTAGGGCTATACATTTAATTCACTTCAAAATTATATAAATTACATAGTATCTACCCATTTCCAACTTAATGATAAGAAAACTATGTCTCTTGCATAGCTTAATATTGAAATCTATCTATCTATATAACTATCTTAAACCGTAGTCTCACAGTAAACTAAAAATAATGCTTTTTTCTACTAACTTACAGTCATACTTATCAGTGTAAATCTTAATTTAAGCACCAAATTAAGAATTAAATCAAGTAGATTTAAACCTACAATAAAATGACTATCCCCTATAGGTACAAGAGACTTTAATATTAAGACTAAATTGTGATGACAGTGATGTCAGTAGTCGTAACAAGTTAATAAAACCCGTCTACAAATAATGTGTTAGTTATAAGTTATTAGTGTTATTACTGTACCTAGGTAGGAACATAAATATATTCAAATTTTTGTTATCTGGTGATTTAATTTCCCAAGTAAACTATTTAAAATAATACATCCTAACAACTATTTAATAGCAAATATTAAATTTGCTTTTGAGCAGGAATAAAATAATAGAAACTATATACTACTCACCAAGTAAAACTCCTAAAACTACTGCAGTTGTGAATAACAACTGCTTCTGGTGTCCCGCAAGAGACATAAGTGGGTGTTTGTCAGATTAAACGCAAAATTCGATTGTAGAGAGTCAAGTCTTTCTGTCGTCAACTACTCGTCTCTAAAATTCAAATAACGCCATGAGCATAGTATAACGAGCGGTAATATTAAATTTGTGTAAGAAAAAAACGACTATTCAAAAAAAAGTAGATATCCACATTCCACAGGTAGGAACAGTGTAGTCGGTACGCATGCGCGTGCGTTACACAACAAATAAACAATAACAAGACTGAAAGACTCGTACACGGTACTCGGTACATGCTTACCATGGGTACATAACGATTTACGCTGTTTACATTGTACGTTTCATAAACGAGCACCAAGGTCGGACACTGCTGGTAACCGTGTAATCTGTTGAAAAGAATAGAATAGAAACGAAACGAAATATTTTTATTTATTTATCCGTCAATTGTCATGGAAAATGTGGTTGGGGTTGAACGAGCCACGAGTTAGCATTGTCTTGACACCGTTCGGAGTACTGACCATGTTGCAACACTGAAAGATGAACCATGCTCCTGACTAGTGGTCCTGACTCCTACAATACCTAGTCTTTTGCTCACAACCACGGTTTAACATATTTTATCTTATTTGTATCTTCGATCACAATTCACAACTACTGTCCGGTGAACTGCTTTACTTATCTATATATTCGGATATTTTTATAATTGCACAGCTGCTGAAGCTGCGTAGCTAATTATCAATCTTGAGATACAGAAAATTAAAAAAAACTAGCTGAACCCTCGCTATTTAAGATAGCCACTTATATACCCTGTCACATAAAAAGTTGATTAAATTTGAACCCTTAAGTTAAATGAACCAAACAGTCCAATCATGGGCCACTAAATCTTGTTTGAGGAACTATTGGCTCACCATTGATTCATTAAAATATGTTCAGTGCTACCCAATATTAGATAGGTACTTAATAATTGACTATTATTCATACCTAATTCAATAGAATATTAAACATTCATATAAATTATACCTACTATAAAAGATAAAACCATTGGTAATATTAAAAGTGACCGAGATTGCTTTAGAAATCTGCTACAGTGCTACTTGCTAGATTTATATTTTAACTGGTTTGTTGTTAATCTTTAATCCTTTAATCTACCACCCTCGTATTGGAAAATCCTAATCAACCTCTGAATGTTACAATATACATTATACTTAATTTAATTCATAATAGTATGCAGTATGACGTCCTGTTTTATATATTATATGCACCACTAAATATCTCACCTGTCGCCAGATGACCTTAGATTGAAATCGGTTTGCTGTTTTATAGCTGCAGTAACAGTAAGTACTGCAGAAGTTCACATTTTGGGAAATCTAAAAATTTTCATAAGTTTGGTTTACCCATGCTCAATACCATTTGAGTTTTTTAATATCAACCCTTATTTTTGTCACCAGATATAGGTAGAATAATCGAATGAAAAAAAAAATTAAAATTATACTATTTTTATCATCTGTAATCAATGATAGCAACACGACGTACTAAAGATTTATTTATTTTTATATAATTGTATTTGTAAAAAAATATGTGATATATTTCTATTAATTAGTAATTATATAATAATAATTAATATGTATAAAGAATAAAGATGGATGTTGGTCTATTTTCTATCTGTTAGCTAGGGACTTAATAAATACTGAATCGTTTTCAATAAAAGTTATATTAGATTCCTATTGAGATATCCTTTTATTAATATAAGGTATATGGTGTTTATAGTGTATATACATTAAAATGTATAGGTTGTATATATAGGTTATCATACTTGAATACTTCTCTTTTTTAAGATATCTGAACTTACATATTTTGTATCTTTTTCTATCGTGTAGGAAACTAGGAAATAAGGAATAACAATATAACATATCATGTAATTTTTTACCTGACATGTCTTGTATAGAATCTTGCATTCGTCCATTTTTCCACTCCTAATATTATCAACACACATCGATAACCCTTCCTCCCCTCACCACACAAATGGTACCCATTGGATAGGTCGTGAAAATCGAGGCACCCGGGAATTGGGCCACGATTAATTTTTATCAAGAAGGTATACGATTATTGGGCCACTAAAGTTTTACATTAATAACAGGTAGACCCGGTGATCGGCTGCACTATTTTCAACGATTTTTTATCAATGTATCCTGTAATCGGGCCACTATTAAATTAATGTGTCATATATAAATTATTTCAATACCAACACTGCAGTGGACACAAAACTTTACTTGAAGCGACAGAGTGTCTTATCGAAAGGAAATTAAATTATATAGAATTAGCAAGGGCTGCCATCAAATGAAACGGATAAAAATAGCTAAATATGTAATTTACAAAGATTATAGAACATCGCGATCGTTTAGTTGATTGCAAACTATACGTTTAACGTTTAGTATTGTATATGTATAGTTCGGTAATGTACGAGTAAAATGGAAATTATAACGTTGGAGAGAAGAATAAAATTACTAATTTTTAATAATTATAAATTTTATTTTTCTTACTGGAGTCAATGTGTCAAAACTCGTTGGCGATGTGTCAGGAAAACACGTACATTAAAAATATAAATAAATTCCACTAATTTAAGAAATACGTCAAAACCGTTAATTTTTTATGTTTAGTTGTCACTATTTTTTTATTTAACAGATGAATTAAACTTAGAACATAACGATGAGAAGACAAAACAACCTATCAGAACTACCACAAAAAGAAAAGCGATCGAAAATTTTACGGTAAGACGATCCAAAATTGTTATTTCCGAAATTGAGATCTGCCCATAATAGTAAGAAATGAATTTGTATGTATCAGAAAATAAATAATTCATATTTATTTGACTAATTTTATGGACCTTGTATTAAGGTATTAAATTTGATTCATAAAATCTGAATACAGCATTACTTAAAAAATAATTGTATTAATAATGTATTAAAAAAAATAATAATAATTAGTCAATAAAGTTGTATATTAGTATATGTATGTGTTATACATCCAATCTCTGGGTACACTTAAAAAAATATAGATTTATTTTGTGTTCAAATCTCCGGTAAGTAAAAGGTAAACAAATGTTTTATACGAATAGCAAGTTGATAATATGTGACCCAGTTATTACCCGCCGCCCGAAAATTGTGCCTACTTGTTATAAATTATAATTAATGTTACAGTATAATTATAACATTATAATAATGCACAATATTCTGACTAATATAGTAATACATACATTATACACAATATTTTGTCATTTAGCTATCTACAGAAATAATTTTATCTATTAGAATATGTAGGTATCATTTTTCTTTACTATCATCGGGAATGTTAAAAAAATAATTTAGTTTGAGTTTGCGTTTGTTAGTCTACAAGTGTGTTAATAATATGTGTGGATTCCTATTAAAATTAAATATCAGTTGTTATTTGTATTATTAATTGTTATTATATTTTGTAGTGTACTCACAAATCATAATAAATTCATAAACCGTATTAACGTACCTATTACGTGTAGCCGTGTAGGTAGTACCCACTACTTAGTGCCTACTTAGTATACAGTCTACTTGATAAAAAATATAACATCCTGTTATGTTATATTATTATTAACTTTTCAAAACAACTTAGACAAACTAAATCGAAACATTTTAGTTGTAGAAATTATACGGAGTGCAATTGCTTTTTTTCTTAGTTTAGACCTCTGATTGTGTTCTATAAAAGAAAGAAAAATGTTTTTTAATCATTCTTCAATGATATCAAAAAGACTTTCACATAAACAGGAAAACAATAATGAAGTTCAACTTGGACAACTCTTGAGGTACCTTATATTTTTATAAAATAAAAAATTTTGATTTTTGAAGATTTCTCTGAATTCCAAGATAAATAGAATAAAGATTAAAAAAAATCCTTTAATTCTAATAATGTTTTTATTAAAATAATAACTATAATATAGGAAAAAAATAACTTAACAACTGAAGAGTTAAGACTATAAGAATTAGAACTATAATATACATATATTACATGCATAGAGAATAATAATAGTCAATTAGTTTAGAAACTTAATTGCGAACTTAAAACTGGAATATTGCTTACAACAATATGCAGCTGCAGTAAACCTAGGTATATATCGTGGCAAATATAGCCTTTGGGCCACTAGCTATAGGGGTCGTAATTACAATATTCAATATCACATATTTACATTATATAATATATAGTATTATCGTAGATGTGGGGTGTATACAGACTTACATCTTTCAATGAAATGAGGATTAAATTCCAAAATATATGGGTAAATAAACCGTTATTATAAAAATGTTGTGTTTGTTTAAAGTATAACATAAAACTCAATAAGTTTTTAATATCGCTATAAACTTTGTTAATTTTTGTTAAAATTAATCATTATTTTACTATGGAACTAAGACTCGATGCAGATCTCAAATAAGTTTCATTTATCATAAGATTATTAAGATCTATTTGGGGCTGAAATCAATGTGTTCCAATAGATACCATAAATATATTTGTGTCACTTCTTGAATACTTTAAAAATGATACACTTACGACGCAGTTCGCACATTATACTCAATTATTAATTAATAATTGTTAATAAGATATAACTAGGTAGGTATTTATAAATTAATGAATATTCACAGTTCACATATTTTATATTGCAAAGTAATAGGTAGGTACATATTTATAATACCTAATGGCTAATAAAAGTAGCCATAGGTATAAGAACTAATGGTTTATCATAATAGGATTTTGTAGTGTTCACAGAAATAGTCCATTTCTAAAGGCGAAATCGGCACTTAAAAAAAAATTCAAGCCGATTCGAACGCATAACTATGTTGAACTGGGTGAGAAGAAAAATTCAAAATCTAAATTTACTCTCGAGAAATCTGGCGATCAACATATCAACTGTCAACTGTAAGTAAAGGAATAATTTACATTTTTTTGTTTTATTGACTCGAAAATCTCATAATCGGTCTGATCTCCGAGAAAAATCTCAAATACTCAGTGTTGTACTATTATACCAATTTAGTTTTGGTGGTGTCACACCATGGTAAAGCAAATAGCAATTAATCATTGCACTTCACCCCACCCACCTTATAGTGACATTTTAATTTTTGCTTTTATTTTTAATCTCGAGTTAGCTAATGAAAATGAATGATATATATATATTGATATTTTTTGTTTTATTTTTAATGACCTCTTTCCGTTCAAACGTAACTTAAGAAGATTCAAAAATTTGTATTGTTGGATTACTTAGGGGGGGGGGGGGCGTAATACCTTTGTCCTTCTCTACAATGTTAAGGGGGCAAGTGTCTCCTGGACCCCTCCCCCCACACACACGCACACAATCATGCCACTGACTACAGCCTAACTAGCCGAAAAACCAAGCACGGGTAAGAATGTGTTTGGTTTTTGCAAAGTTTACAAACTAGTGTTACCGGAATCGGGATGACAGAATATCAAAATTACGCCAGAATGAAGTCATTAATGAGTATAAGTCCAAAAAAAGGTTCGATTTGTCGCTATATTTAAATATTAATAATGTCTTAGTTAATGAGACTAACTGGAGTCTGGAGAGCCTCAAAGCCTATAAAATAACATAAAGAATTAAAGCTCTATAAACAGAAATTATGATGACTGAGTGTACAATATAGATTATAATTAATGAGGTAATATCTAATTATGTTTTGATGAAACATAAGATATAATATTATATTTGTAGGTAATGTATTTTTTTTAAAATTAACCCGTGTCAAATGGGCCATTAAGAATTGGAAACGATTTCAATTCAATTTGGTTTGTTTAGTAGGTTTTTAATTGTTGGAGAGCGTACGATTGGTTTACGATTGGTTTGGAACATGTGGGGTAAGGATTTTTTCACTAAGAACCAGGGTGGACACCTATCCCTGAACTAATGGTACTGACCGTCAGAGCACATTTGTGAATGGAGCCAGACACCGCACCACAAAGTCACATAACGTATTTTGTTTTAGCAAAAAATATTAACTCTCTCATGTAACGGCGGTTACCTATATGTATAATAAAATAATTATATGATAATTTTGGGAATATATTTTATTTTTATACTTGGTGTAACGTATCAAGTATCAAGTATTAATTTACTACAATTGTATGGTAACTTCGGTCATGAGGTGTGGGAGGCGCCTCCGAAGCGGTGAGTTTTGGACGATTACAATACATACCTAATATCAGTATTGTACTATACTAATATCCCATTATGGCATTATACCCCCGGCCTGCGCAAGACAAAATCCTAAATAAGTCACTGATACCTACCTAAATAAATAAAAACTAAAAAATGTAAATACCAAAATAAAGTCGAAGAAATGAAAAATTATTTCTTATGGAATAGAATAATCCTATAGTAACACAATAACATCGGGCCCATCGGGGAAACCCAATACGGGGCCACCAACAAATTGTTGAAATACGAAGACCGAAACTCATGTCATAACCAAAACAATAATACATAAATAAAAATATTTATGTTTGTTTACCTTCCAACTCATTCAAAGTTAGAAACGAAATATAGCGTGGAGCTGATAACATAATTTGCGTTCTATGGTTATGTACTTCAACAAAACAGCCGGGTTTTATCATTTTAAAATCAAAATAATAAATACTAAATAGTAAATAGTAGATGTTATTAATGTTTTAAAAAAGTTTAGAAAACATAATAAATAGGTATTAAATATTTGAATGTTTGTTTTTAATGTTACTATTATTGTAAATATTATGTTCGTTTTAAATTAGTGTATGTATGTATATTATTATTGAATGTATCTACTTCATTAAATCATCAATTGAAGAGACTGATTGATTGTAAGAAAACTTATTTTAAAATATGTAATATGTACCTAGGTACATTGTTATTTATAAAGCGATAATTTTTAATGTGTGTTTTTGGTTAGGTCCAAATATTGTTTTATATCGCTGTTGTACCTACATTAGATGTTAGTCCATAATCTAATTTATTTAAAAACAAAGTGTTGTATTTTTATAGATTTTAAATATTTTAGAAAGAACTCTTAAGATTAAAATCTAGCTAGATGTTAAACATTTTATGCTCTGTCAAAAACATTATTCTTTAAATAATATATTTCTTTAGTAATTTTAAAATAATTTTATAGTTATAAATTTGTGTAAAAGTAATTATACATTTAATATAATATAGCCTATAGGTACCTAACTATTAAAATTAATGAATTAATTCACCTTCCTGATTTACATTTCAATAAAGTACTACTGTTAAGAGTACTTATCAAGTTAATTGAAAAAAAAATGTAATTGTATTAAAAATATATTTAATTAATTTTAATAGTGTCTTTTTTGTATATCATATATCCTAGCTTTATATAATATTATAATATTATAATTTCTATAATATACACACTACTATAGTTACCATTACTATAGTTTATTTGGTTTCAATAGTATTGAATTCTATTTTTACATTTCAGAACCAAAAAAAACATGTCATCTGTACGCATGCAACATTTTGTAACCAGGTTAAAGTCCAAGAACTTAGAGATCCGTAAACGTGCTGCACGAGATTTGAATCTCTATGTATTTATAAAAAATATTCATTAATCGTTAAATAAACATTAATTTGTGTTTTAATATTATTTTTTAAGGTTAAAACCGAACTCCGTGAAGTATCAGCAGAAGAGCGTGCAGTTTTTAATGATGAATTTAACCAACATATTTATGAAATGGTATCAAGTTCTGATAGCAATGAGAAAATTGGTGGAATACTTGCTATATGTGAGTAATTCATAGACGTAGAAAGTTTTTACTATTTATCAATATTGGTTATTAAGAAAATGATTTATTATTTTAGAAGTTGACTAAAATGAGGACATATTATTAAGTCTTCAAATTACAATTTTTTTTATTTTATTCATTCTTCATTTTAGTTTTAGGCTTAATAATATGGGTTTTTAATGTATAAAAAAAAGTTTCAACAAATAAATCTAGATCATTGAGATTGTTATTGAGTACATATTTTACTGTAAAAAAATAAAATTTCACTAATTAAAAATTACAATTAAAATTTACCTAATTCGTAAATTTGTTTTGAAATGATTAGCTTATGTAATATAATTATTGTATTTGAATTCTAAACATTTATTAACAATGAGCAAATTTAATAATCTTATCAAACTAGTCTATGAGGGAGGCTTCTTAGAGAAATATCAAGTATAGCATCACTATATTTTTCTGAACTCTAGGTGTTCTATAGCAAATGTTTTTTTGTTAAATTCAAAATGTAAAAACATTTTTTATGAACTTCTACTTTTAAAAGTTTTGTAGCTTGGAGTATTGTATATTTTAATCTTACATTATATTTTTTGTGACTAAAAAAATTAAAAGGTATGTGTGAGTTCAATCGATTGTATGAAACAGAACATTTGATTTATGATACAATGTTTAAGTTTATTTTATTATGTACATATTTGAGTATTGACTAATTAATAGGTATGATATGAATCATTGAACAGATAAAATTGTAAGCCAATTATAATAAAATTATTTTAAGTTTCTTGTTATAATTTTATTTTATTTTTAGCATAGTATTTACATTATTATTACTTATTATTACCATTGAAATATTTTAGGCATCTTTATAAAATATTAAACTCAAATCTTAAAATACTGGTAAAATGTAAATTCAAATGTGTTGATAAATATTTTATTGATTGAATTAATTTTTTTACAGTGTGTTTAATTGGTGCTGATGTTGGCAATAAAAATAACCGTATTAGTAGGTTTGCAAACTATCTACGTAATTTATTGCCATCTGCCGATTCGGCAGTAATGGAACTTGCTGCCAAAACAGTTGGAAAATTAGCCTTGGACTCTGGCACTTATGCAGATCAGTATGTTGAATTTGAGGTGAAAAGAGCATTTGAATGGTTAGGTGGTGTAAGAAATGAGCCCAAAAGATATGCAGCAGTGAGTAACATAATTTTTAATAATTATTATTATTATTGGTACAAATAATCATAACTATACAAATTATTTGTTTATTAGGTGCTCATACTCAGAGAAATTGCTACTATGGTTCCCACTCTTTTCTTTCAACATGCGGCTCAATTTTTTGATTTAGTGCTAAATGTAGCACGTGATCCAAAACCAAGCATTAGAGATGGGGCTGTAGAAGCATTAAGAGCAGCTCTTGTTGTAACTGCTCAAAGAGAAACTTCTAAACAGACACAAAAGTCTGAATGGTACTTATAAAAATATACAAGATATATTTTATCTCAACAAGTTTGTCTCTGTCAAAATCTTATCGTAATTACATTTTTTAGTCAAGGTACAATTTTAGAAAATTAATACTTCATTATAAACATTGATTTTCAATTACCATGAATTGTATTATAATTTATTTTTTCGGTTTACCTAAGCTGAATACTTAAAATACATTTATTTATTACAAAGAAGACAGCAATGTGTCAAAAATGTATGAAGTTAATTTATTTAAATATTTTGGAAATTTTATTATTTTTTCCCATTAAATTTTCAAACTTTTATTGAAAACTAAAGTTAAAATAAAAGTTTGTTGGTAGAATATATGAAACTTTGGATGGGTATGTCTGAAGAAAAATCTGTTGAGATATGCAGTTCATAATATCTAGACTTATGCTGCTAATTTAATTTTGTTTTTCTTCCGCTAGGTACAAGCAATGTTATGAAGAAGTTATGAATGGAATAGATGATTCTATAAATAAAGAAAATGGCATTGTTCGTGATGATAAAATACATGGGTCATTATTAGTATTGAACGAATTGCTTAGAGTCAGTAATGTTAATTGGGAAAGACGTAATGACTCTTTGATGCAAAGATTGCAGTGGGATCAAAGTCAGACTAGTGCGGTTAGATATATTTTTGAAAAATATCATGTAGCTTTTAATTTTACGGTATTCGTTAAGTATGTGACTTTCTAAGACAATTATCTATATTATGTACTGATATATTTATAGGCAAGATACATTTTTTTAAGTGTTGTACAAAAAGTGTAATGCCAAACATTTTTTTTTTAAATAATATAATTTAGGACATTTTTTGATTAATTTTGACATTTTGCTGTAAATAGCTATGTACATTTAATATATATATATACATTTTTTTTACTGATATTTTGTTTGACTGATTTTGACATTATTAAATGTAATCTTATATTATTTTATATTTGTATTACTAATTAATTAATAGTAATAAAATAACATAATTTTATGATTTTTAAATTTGACCAAAAATACTTAACAAATACCCAATACAGTAGGTCATGCGGTCCGATAAGGCACATACTAAATCAATACTAATTTTACTCATTCTCATTTAGTCAATCCAAAATCATCCCTGATATTCATTTATAAATTCTTTCAAATAATTTTTCTATCATAATTATCATTAATTTTATTTTTATTCTGTATTCTTATCCTATAATTTCTTATAAATGTATAGATTTTTTTCTAATTTATTTGGAATTTTTTCTTTTAATTTATATTTATAATAATGTTATCACTGTGATTGTTATTTTTATAGCTTAAAAAAATTACAAATACAAATAATAAAATAATAAAATTGTTTGGTTTTAGGAAATATTGAGTTTATTACCTCGAACAAAGTCTGCTTTAAAAGGACTGGTAGGTGGTTCTGGACGAACAGATGATGACTCAGTAAGAATTGCATCATCAGGTATTCGATACGAAAGCAGTGCTTGTAAAAATCTACTACAAGAAAACTATGATCGAGTGTGTTCATCAGCAATATCTCATAGAATGTGCAGAAATCTTCTAGTGAATTCTGCTCTGATGAAATTGCTTCCTAGACTAGCTGCATTTAATAAATCAATTTTTGTTCAAAAGTATTACTGTACTATTTTAATGCCCTTATCAATATTTTATTAAAAACATTTTTTTTCTAGTTACTTAAATTCTTCAATGCTGTTTCTTCTTGCAACAATTCGTGGTCGTGATCGTGATCAACGGACTTATGCATTTGTTGCTGTTGGTCTAGTAGCAATAGCTATTGAAGATCATATTAAGCCATATTTATCCAAAATTTTAGAATTGATACGTAGTTTCTTACCATCCAAGGTATTGTTTTAAATAATACGTCTGTAGTTTATCTTTTCAAATATACTTAATTTGTGATTACTTATATAATATGAATAATTATTGTTTTAAATTATATTTTTGAAAATGTTTACAGGATAGTTCAAAAAAAAAACCTTCAAATCCTGAACCAGCAGTTTATGTTTGTATTACATTATTGGGAATTGCAACACAACACAATATTAAGAATGATCTTAAAGAACTTCTTGAACCTATGTTGGCCATGGGTCTCAGTCCTACTCTTACTATAGCTTTTAAAGAATTGGCAGTAGCTGTACCTGCATTAAAAAAAGATATATCTGATGGTAAACAAAGAAATTCATTTAATTCTCATTTTCTTTAGCCATTAACATTGGTTTTTTTTTTAGGATTACTAAAAATACTGTCTCAAGTGCTTAATAACCGTAGTATTTCAATAGCATTGCCAATATCTGTTACAAGTTCTGCACTCAGTTTGTCATTAATACCATCAGGTTTTGAGTCTCAAAATATTTCAAATATTGTTTTGGCTCTCAGAACACTTGGTAGCTTCAACTTTGAAGGTTAATATAATATATTTCAATGAGTGTAACAAACAAACATATGTGACTTTTTGACTATAAAACGACATTTATAGGACATTCTTTACTGCAATTTTTACGCCGCTGTGCTGAGCATTATCTAGGAAGTGAACAACAGGAAGTCCGAATTGAATCTGTTCGAACATGTAGTCGTTTATTACGTTTGGCAATTGAGTCACCACAAAGTAAAACTTCTCATACAGTTAGATACACAATTTCTACAGTCATCAAGCAACTACTTGTCGTTGGAGTTTCTGATACTGGTTAGTTAAATAAATGTTGTGTGTTTAAAAAATTTAAATCTAAGAACAGATTATTATTTGATTTGTTTTCTATTATTTTAGATCCTGATGTGCGTTACGTAGTGTTTGAGAATCTCGACCGCAGTTTTGATTTTTATCTAGCTCAAGTTCACAATCTTACCGCATTATTTATGGCTATGAATGATGTGAATTTTGAAATAAGGGAAATGGCCCTCTGTACTATAGGGCGGCTTAGCCTGGTAAATCCTGCTTATGTAATGCCACCGTTACGCAAGACACTTATGCAGGTTTGTGTAATTATTTATGATAAAACAAAGAATTTGATGAAAATTAAATTGAACACTTGATAATTTTTTGGTATTAGTGTTTGACTGAACTTGAACATAGTGGAATGGGTCGTAATAAAGAGCAAAGTGCCAGAATGATTGACCACATGGCTGTTCACGCTCCTCGTCTTGTGTCTCCATATGTGCAACCAGTTTTAAAAATATTAGTTCCTAAACTCCATGAACCAGATTTAAATCCAAGTATATTGATAAGTATACTTGCGTGCATTGGAGATTTGGCTCAAGTAAGTTCAGTATGATTTTATTTAATTTTATTTAAAATAATGACTTTTGTATTTGAATCTAACAGGTAAATGGAGAAGAAATGTGTTGTTGGACTGATGAACTGTTGCCTTTCTTATTGGACATGTTAAGCGATGGTGCATCGCAAGAAAAACGTGGAGTTGCTCTGTGGGTACTTGGTAAATTAGTTGAAGGACTTGGGTACGTCATCCAACCATATGAAAAATACCCTTCATTATTAGACACTTTACTGGGATTTTTAAAAACTGAACAACAACCTATAGTCAGGTGCACTTTTACATTTTCTAAAATAATTTACTCATTAACTAATATGATGTTCTTATTTTTGCTTTAGAAGAGAAACAATACGGGTACTAGGACTCCTTGGAGCTTTAGATCCTTATAAACATAAAATGAACTTGGGACAGATTGATTCCCAAATCGAGTCTACTGCTTTACTTTCGATGACTGATCCTCGTCCTATATCAGAAACCGAATGGACAACTAGTGAAATGTTAGTAAATATGAGTACATCAACATTGGAAGAATATTATCCGGCCGTAGCGGTTGCAACACTTATACGCATCATTCGTGATCCAAATTTATTTCAACATCACACTATGGTTGTACAAGTTAGTAAAAAAATGATTACATTTCTTTTTTTTTGTCGACAGTTAACTTAATTTATAATGCAAATTGTAAGACATTATTTTTAAGCTGATAAAAATAGTCACTAATTTTAACTGTAATAGGTATATTTATTTATATACCTAACCAGTCAATTCAGTAGTTACTAAGATATTTATTATTTATTATTTTGTTTGTGTACTAATGCTAGTTATTATGGTGTTATATTTTAGGCTATAACATTTATCTTTCAGTCTTTGGGTATAAAGTGCGTGGCATACATACCACAAGTTATGCCCAGTTTTTTAAATGTTATTCGTACAGCAGATGCCAACTTCAGAGAATACCTTTTCCAGCAATTGGGTGTACTTATAAATATTGTTGGCCCACACATCCGCAACTATTTGGATGATATATTTTTGTTAATTAAAGTTAGTTTTTGCATAATAGATTTAAAAATTCGTAATTAAATCTACATGATATAAAACATGAATTTGTTTCCTTAGGAATTATGGATCCCAAATAGTTCACTCCAATGTACTTTAATCCAACTAGTTGAGTACATAGTTGTGGCACTTGGAGCACAATTCAAAACCTACCTTTCTCAATTAATGCCTAATATACTAAGAATACTTTACCATGACTCTAGTAAAAACCGTAATGTTACCAAGAGGGTAAGATTTGTCATAATTTATTACTTTTATTTATTTTTCTATAAATTAATATATAAATGTATTTTAATGAATTATTATTTATTTATTTTATACACTTTTAGATGGTTGTAGCTTTATGTAAATTTGGTATTAATTTGGATGAATACTTACACATGATTATGCCACCACTTGTAAACTTATTTGATGCCACTGATCATCCTACTCAAGTCAGTCAGGTGGCAATGGAAACTGTTGCACAGTTAGCATACACTTTGGATTTTACTGACTATGCATCACGCATAATACATGGAATTGTATGAATATTTATCGCAGTTTATCTCAATATTATTTATAATGA
Source organism: Myzus persicae (assembly GCF_001856785.1). Lineage (NCBI taxonomy): Eukaryota > Metazoa > Arthropoda > Insecta > Hemiptera > Aphididae > Myzus > Myzus persicae. The sequence continues at coordinate 250,475 of NW_019100626.1, read as the reverse complement.
ATTTATTGAATGTCATATAGGTAAATTCTATTGAAAGTACACCAGAACTTAGAAAAACTGCTATGGAAACATTATGTGCATTGATATGTCAGTTGGGTCGTAAATACATGATTTTTATGCCACTTGTTGCTCGCACTTTAAACAAATGCCAATACAATTATCCCCCTTATGATATGCTCATTACTTATATATCATCAGTATGTGGTTCAATTAATAGTATAAAATATCATTTTCTAACTAATATTTTTTTTTAGAACACCGATGGAAGTCTAGAAGAAAACTTATTGCTTTCTAGACACAAGCAGTTCAAAAGTAAAAAAGAAGTTGGTGTTCATTTAGTTGGAGATGCTGCTACCATAATAAAAAAGGTGGTTTGATAGTTTTTTTTCTAGAAGTGTTGTATAAGTAATATTATCATATAATGTAAATAGGCTCTCTTGTTGTGTGCATAGTAGTATAGTTAGTACGTTATTATTCAAGTATTAGTTATAATTATTAATTACAATTAAAAAAAAAATAATTAAAAGATCATAATATTTGTAATGACTGTATTTTAACTTTTAGTCTAATGATGTTTCTTATATTTTTTTTTCAGATGCATACGTCATTGCCAAATTTACAAAAAGCTTGGTTGGCGAATCGTTGTGTATCTAAAGACGATTGGCTAGAGTGGTTAAGACGACTTGGCATTGACTTCTTGAAAGAATCACCATCACCAGCACTGCGTTCATGTTGGGCACTTGCCCAAACATATTCTCAGTTGCCCAAAGATTTGTTCAATGCAGCGTTTGTCAGTTGTTGGACAGAATTAACGGAACCTCTTCGAAAAGAGTTAATACAGACCTTAGAACAGGCATTGATGGTTTCTGATCTTCCTGAAATGACACAAACTATATTGAATTTGGCAGAATTTATGGATCACTGTGAAAAAGGACCATTGCCAATTGACCCTCATATACTTGGTGAAAGAGCTATGGACTGTCGAGCTTATGCAAAAGCTCTGCACTACAAAGAAGATGAGTACATCCAAGAGATAAATAGTCAAGTGTGCCCAAATATTATTGAATCACTTATATCTATCAATAACAAATTACAGCAAAAAGAGGCAGCATCAGGTACATAAAATATAATTATTACAGATAAATGTTTGTTAATTAAAATTATACTAATTGTTATTAATATGAACTAGGTTTGTTGGAAGTAGTTATGAGTAAACAAGAAGAAGACCAAGAACCTGGTGAACAGTTGAAAATACAAGCTAGGTGGTTTGAAAAACTACATAACTGGGAACAAGCATTGTCATGCTATGAAGGGTTTTTGCAAAAGGAACCAAATGATATAGAATGGTCATTAGGAGAAATGAGGTATATTACATTTTTTTAAACTTAACCACCAGTACTTAATTTGCATAAATTGTCTTAATGACAGGTGTTTGGAATCTTTGGGTCAATGGGGAAAGCTGAATAATGTGGCTGCTTCTCATTGGTTACATTTTCCCGAGAGTGGGCGTGAAAAAATGTCAAGGGTTGCTGCAGCTTCAGCCTGGGGACTAAAACAGTGGCAACAAATGGCAGTTTATGTGGATTTCATACCTAGAGACACTATGGATGGGGCCTTTTACAGAGCTGTTTTATCTATTCATGGAGAACAGTATGAACATGCTCAGAAAGTATGATACATATTTCATAATGTTCTACATATTTAAAAAGTTGATTTAAAGTAAAAATTATCTTTGTTTATAGTTTATTGATTTGGCCCGTGAAATTTTGGATACCGAACTTACAGCAGCTGCCGCAGAAAGTTACCAGAGAGCTTATGGTGCCATGGTTTCCGTTCAAATGTTATCTGAACTTGAAGAAGTTATTCAATATAAACTGAAACCAGAGAAACGTCAAATTATTTACAAAGTTTGGTGGGACCGGCTTCAGGTAATAATAATCATACAAAATTTGATTTGTATATAATTTTGAAATGGCTTTAGGGATGTCAAAGAGTTGTCGAAGACTGGCAGCGTATAATTCAAGTGCATTCATTGGTGTTAAATCCCGAAGAAGATATGCATACATGGCTTAAGTATGCTGCTTTGTGTCGCAAATCATCACGCTTGGTAAATTTCTATTATATTTTTAGATTTTATATTTATTGTTACTAACAAAATGTTTAAATGTTATTTATATTTCAAATAATATGTTTAGGTACTGTCTCATAAGACTCTCACAACATTGTTGGGTACAGATCCTTCAAAAAATCCTTCTGAACCATTACCAATGACATATCCTCATGTCACATTTGCATACATTAAGCATATGTGGACTTCTGGAACAAAAGCGGAAGCCTTCAAGTAAATGATAAATATTTAAAAATTAAAAAATTCAGTAAATAGGTACAAATGTTTTATATTTATGAACATTATTTGTTTTGAATTTGTAGTCATTTGAATAGTTTGATCCAAAATGTGCTGCCACAATTAAAACGAAAAGGAAAAGATAATGAAAAACTTAGAAGTGATCCTACTAAAAAGCTGTTGGCCCGGTACAGTTAAAACACTTCAAACTGTGATAAAAGTTTCAACTTTCATTTTTATTTATACAGAGTATAATTTATGTTTTTGTTTTGCAGATGCTACTTAAAGTTAGGCAATTGGCAAGAAGAACTTCAGGGTTTGACTGAATTGTCAATACCTAATGTTTTAGAATACTACTCTGAGGCAACATCTCATGATCCTGGCTGGTATAAAGCATGGCATTCATGGGCGTACATGAATTTTGAAACTGTTCTTTTCTACAAACACCAACAAAATAAGTCACAGTCAAATGATCATACTACAGAAAAAGGAATAGCTGATAAAGCTAGCTCTGAGGTTATTCAATTAGTTTTAAGTTTTATGATTATTCTTAAATTCTTAACATAATTCTTAATTTTAATTTTTAGTTTCCAAAGTCTGACGATTATATTTCACAGTTTACTGTGCCTGCAGTTGAAGGATTTTTCAGATCCATCTCACTGTCACAAGGTAGTTCACTACAAGATACATTGAGACTCTTAACTCTTTGGTTTGAATATGGTCAATACCATGATGTGTATGAAGCCATTGTTGATGGCTTGAAATCTAGTCATATCAATACATGGTTACAAGTAATATTTTATGAAATTAATATTCAAATAGATATGTACTGAGAATATCTGATACTGTTGTTTAGGTGATACCTCAACTTATTGCTCGCATTGACACGCCTCGTACACTAGTCAGTCGTCTGATTCAAGTTCAGCTAATTGATATAGGCAAACACCATCCTCAGGCTTTGGTCTATCCACTGACTGTTGCAAATAAATCTGCCAGTGCAGCACGAAGAAATGCTGCAAGAAAAATCTTAAAAACAATGTGTGAACATAATCCAAATTTAGTGCAGCAAGCAGTCATGGTTAGTGATGAACTACTTAGGGTTGCCATACTTTGGCATGAATTGTGGCATGAGGCCTTGGAAGAAGCCAGTAGGTTGTATTTTGGTGAAAATAATGTAAAAGGCATGTATGAAGTTTTAGAACCATTGCATGCTATGTTGGAAAAAGGACCGGAGACTCTGAAAGAAACATCATTTAACCAAGTATATACCATAAAATGTTCTTGCTATACATTAATATAATAACTAAAAGCACATACATTTTTTTTATCTAGACATATGGTAGAGATTTGGTTGAAGCTTTAGAATGGTGTCATCGTTATCTGGTTTCTGGCAATAATCGTGACTTGAATCAAGCATGGGATTTATATTATCACGTTTTCCGTAGAATATCTAGACAATTGCCCCAACTTACAAATCTAGAACTTCAATATGTCAGCCCGAAATTACATCAAAGTCGTAATATGGAACTTGCAGTTCCCGGTTCATACATACCTGGTCAACCTATTGTCAGGATTGCTTACATTCAAAGCTCATTGAGTGTTATCAGTTCTAAACAACGTCCTCGGAAGTTAGTTATTAAAGGTAGTGACGGAAATGAATTTATGTTCTTGTTGAAAGGCCATGAAGATCTTAGACAAGATGAAAGAGTAATGCAACTTTTTGGCTTGGTCAACACTCTGTTACTTAATGACCCTGACACGTTCAGAAGAAATTTAACTATTCAGGTGCTTATTATTTTGCACTTACATTATACTTTAAATATTAATGAATTTGTGATTTTATAAAAATAATTTCAGAGATACGCTGTGATACCTTTATCAACAAACTCGGGTCTTATTGGTTGGGTACCTCATTGTGACACATTGCATACTCTAATACGTGATTTCAGAGAAAAAAAGAAGACATTATTGAATATAGAACACAGAATCATGTTAAGAGTAATGTTCATAATATCATCAGTGTTTTAAATTTAAAACTGTAATTAGTATTTATTTCATCTCAAACATACTTGTTGTATTTTTTAGATGGCACCAAACTATGATCATTTAACATTAATGCAAAAAGTTGAAGTATTTGAACACGCTTTGACTAATAGCAATGGAGATGATCTAGCAAGGTTACTGTGGCTCAAGTCTCCATCATCAGAAGTTTGGTTTGATCGTAGAACTAATTATACACGATCATTGGCTGTGATGTCTATGGTTGGCTATATACTCGGATTAGGAGACAGGTAAAATTAATTGCAATATTGAATATAATATACTTATTATTTTACTAAATAGACCATGTGCAATGTACATTTTAATATTTTTTAATTTTATTAAATAAATTTAAAACGATATAGTTGCCTACCCATATAAATTAATATTTAAATTCTTGTTTGAAGCTATATTGTTTTGGTTAATACAATGTTTTACTTTTAGGCATCCTTCAAATTTGATGTTGGACCGTCTAAGTGGAAAAATATTACACATAGATTTTGGTGATTGTTTTGAAGTGGCTATGACACGTGAAAAGTTTCCAGAAAAAATTCCTTTCAGACTTACTAGAATGCTTATTAACGCTATGGAAGTATGTATTGCTTGTTAAACTGCTTTTGAGCTGTGGTAAATGTTTTTTATTGTATTTATTAGATCACTGGAATTGAGGGAACCTATCGTAGAACCTGTGAAAGTGTCATGACTGTGCTTCGAAACAACAAAGACAGCTTGATGGCTGTACTTGAAGCTTTTGTGTATGACCCATTACTAAATTGGCGTCTAATGGAGGCTGGTGTCTGTGCTCGGAGAACAGCAGCAGCTACTGCTGGTGCTACAGTTGTCGGGACAAATCCTATTAGTGCAGCCTCTGCAGCTACTACAGTTTCGGAAGAAACCAGCATGGCTACTAGTTTTGCAGCTTCTCTTAGTAAAAAAGCGGCTCCTATGAATGTTGGTCCAGGAGGTGATACTGGTATGTTGGTCTTAAAGTATTTAGAAATATAACATTATTATTGTATAATATGTTTGGTCTGTGGTGTTTAGGTAATATTGAGACTGAGCCAACAGAAGCATTGAACATGAAAGCTCTAGCTATCGTCACAAGAGTTCGTGAAAAATTGACTGGTAAAGATTTTATACATGAACAAGAACTAACTGTCCCCAGACAAGTAAATTTACTCATACAACAGGCCACTGCCAACGAAAATCTTTGTCAATGTTACATTGGTTGGTGAGTATATGAAAAATAGGTTTTTGTTTTTGATTTTAAATACATTTTTAAGCATTAATTAGAGATTGGAACTTAACAATTTAGTTTAATATTATTAATACTAGTCAATATAATTAAACTCACTTTTATAAATAGGTATATATAATTTTAAACCTAATATAAAATCTCAGTGTTATTTGGATCATTACAAATATTTAAAATATAAAATTAATATTAATATTTAGCAGATTAATGGAACTAAAAAGAAAATCAAATAATTACCTCTTTTAAAGTATTTTTCTGGCTCTACCACTAAGTATAAAGATTTTTTAGTATTCTAAAACCCAAAACATTATTAACTAGGTATAGAAAATGATAATAAAAAGAAGATAAAATCATTGTAAGACATTAGAAGATTTATCCCTCATAATATATATATATTTTTTTTGTATAATATCATATATTTCAAATCACCTAAAATAAATAATAGTTATAATAATATATATTTATTTAGCAAGCAAACAAATTAAAACAAAAGTATGATTCAATAAAAATTAATATAAATTCTAAGAAAAATGTTTAACTATCTTTTATCAATCATATTATCATTTTTTCTTTCTTAAATTTGTAATGAAATTCTTAATTTATCATAATATGATAACATTATTGATTTTCACTTTATGATATAGTTTTAGCAAAATAAATTTTCATATGTTTATCTTAATTTTCAGGTGTCCGTTTTGGTGAAATTTCATGCTACGTCTATCGTTATACAATAACACAATATACTATACATTATCGTTATTACATTTTATACAATAATTTAAGATTTAAAACGTTTTAAGAATGTTTAATGTAGGTATATAAAATGTGTATATATTTTTTTGTTTTTATTTAAAATAATTTCTTTTTTTTACACTGTTGCATATAAACCAATTTGGTACATTTGTAATTTGAACTTTTATTTTTAAATTTTTATGTTTTTATGTTTTTGAACAAGCCAATATTATTTTTACTTGATGCCAAGATTCAGTTGTATACTAGAAACTACTCAATTGTACAAAAAAGTATATCAAACACTTTAATAAAAAACAATTAACTAAAATATGAAAACTAAAAATTATTGATACAAGTTCACACATGATGATGTATAAATAATAAATATAGTTATTTAAATGTCTTTATATTAAAGGAAATCGATTTTAATTTGATCTGTATCAGAATTCATTTGATTACTTGGTTTTTTATTGTATTAAAATAACTTGGAAGCCAGAAAAAAAAAAACTATTTTCAGAATTTGCTTTGTATAATTATAATCAATGAATTGATATTATAACAATACAATATACTGCAATATTTTTTGGTGACCTGAATAGTTGTAAAAAATAAAAATTGTTATTGACATTGATACCATTTTCTGTCCAAAATGAGAATATTCGTAGAATATTCGTATTCAATGCGTTAAAATTCAAAAATATATCAAAAATTCCAGAAATAACTAAAATCTAAAAAATATCAAAATATATTAATATTAGTTCTCTGAATTATGAAACAAATGTTATGCTTACTCTGCTATGCCTCTAGCATTTTATAAGAAATAAGCAAATGCTTTAAAATCCCAACCCAGGTAACAATATATTCAAATGAATTGTTGTGTTAGTATCAAAGACACACAAATGAGAGGATTTATGGCGCAATGGGAGGAGACATTTTTAATTTTCATCACATGTTGCGTGCCATGATTCATATGCGCTGCGTTTTATTACCTGTCAGAAACTTTTCTCGTGTTCATTCGTGGAGCTTGGGTATCGCGCAGTGCACATGTAAGTCATTTGTATCCGTATGTAACTTTTGACGGATTTGGTTAACTGCGAAGCTCTTTCACATATATACACGCATTGACGCATTTACAATTCTATTGCCATCAGTGTCCCGTGTTGCACGGTTATTTTGTCATCGATTGTACCTAATGACGCAGAGCCGAGCGTTTTTTTTCTTACGATGCTCACGATGTGGCTCAAGCTCCCCAGTTAGTTAAAAGACCCTTCCTACATCATGAGGTCGAATAACGCCATTATGTGATGGCTGAATAATTCAATAATGTGCTACTTACAAGAGCATGTTTACCTTGCGACAGTTAATCATAATTAATTATAACAATTATTATAAATTATTCCTACATAATATACCACGAAAAGTGACAACAATATATTATAATTTTTTTTTTTTTTAATTGATTTTTATTAGGTTTCAATTACAAAGATTATTAGCCTAGTATTATTTACAAACTAAAAGTATTTATATAATATTAGAAAAGAGAAAACAAAATTAAAAAAAAAAAAAAAAATAAAGCATGTGCTATAATGTTATAAATAGGAGTATTATAATTTATCATTTAAACCAATTAGTTTAAAAAAATTGAAAATATTGGCGATGTTGGTTTGATTGAGGGCTTCTTCGAGTGTTGTAGCATTTTTGAGGAGGTGACGTGCAGATGCGATATTATAATTCATAGTATTAAAGTGTAATTTTATCATTGTTTTGTTCTTATAGGTGCTATACATTTTAGATAAAGATTGACTTTGACTTTTGAGCTTACAATGTAATCTGTAAGGTTATAGGTTAGATACTACGCATAATTCAATAGGTAGGTACATAACCATACTATGTTCTTATATTTTCTTCCACAAATAACATTTTATTGACACTTGTAAAAACAAAAACTAAAAAAAATTGAAAACGTACATTAACAGTTCAAAGCCTTCAAAACGTGTCAAAATCATTTGAAAATGTTATCAAGTATAGAAAATGATAAAATAAAAATGTGGAAAATTCAAGTATCTAAGATTATTCGTTTTTGAATTACTACGAAATAAGAAAAACATTCCATTAGAAATCAAGTGAATATCCAATGTGGTAAAAATTTAAACTTCAAACGCTCATAAATATTTAATTTGACTTTCCAGTAGACATTTTTTTTTGATAAAAGTAGACAAACTGATGAGGAATCTTGTATTAAATTTTCAAATCTTAGATATAAAAAGAAAAATGTTTAAACTTTTTTTAAATACAAACTATTTTTTTTGAGGGGGGGAGCTTATCCATCCCAAGCTCCCCCCAAATTACGCCTATGGTAAGGTGACTTCATCTAACCAAAATATTTTACTCACTACTCAGTAATTTCGTTGACTTGGCGGCTATCCTCAAAATAAAATATATGGTGAGGATTATTCTGAAGTTCCACTTTTCTGCCAAAGCTGTAGCCTAATGCCTGTATCATTTAGTTGAAAATATAAAAACTGGATGAAAAAGATTTCACTATGTACTTACCGAGGTATTGAATGATAGTAGCTGTCAGAGGGGTGTACAAATTAATAATGAAATAAAAAGATAAAAAAATATAATTTATTAAATTAAAGTTAAAACAGACAAGTTCTCTATTTTTTTTCGATTTATGTATGTTAACATTTTAGTTCATGCTTAAAAAAGATTAATAATTGAATACAAGGTTCCTCATAATAGTTTCCGGCGCCACTTGTAGCATGTTCTTACTACAATTACAAATATTAAAAATATCACTGTTTTTTTTCAAGCGTACCTGCATATACCTAAATAAGTTCAAACTTTAACAAAATTAAACACTTTTTTGTAAATATGCTAATATTATTTTTTCATAATCCGTATCCCGTATGATGATAAAATATTGTAGGGAAAATCAGTTATAAATTTATAATATGTGTAATAGGTACACAGGTACGCGTAACATGAACTATACGATGATGAATTAAAATTTTTTTACATATACCACGGAAAAGTGATTATATGAGTTTGGCGGAATAGGAAATCCACCAGTTTTATGATTTGAAGGAAAAGTGTATCAGGTGAAAAAGGGAAAAGGTATGCTTTTAGCGCAAATCTGCAACTCCTCACAAAATATATCAATATATCACCGATATTCAATAGAGGGCCACACACATTTTCAATTAGTTTGTTAATTTTTTGTTGATATCATCTAATATTTAAAAAAAAATGTGTACTACACTTTACATAGGTACCTAAAGTAGAAAAAAAATGAAGTTACCCCCTATTTCGGGGGTGGTTACTTGTAGTAAATTGAATCTTATTGCTTGCTTTCTGAAAATAATTTGGAAAAACAATAAGATAATTTGGGAGTAGGTAATTGGATTTTTTACTTAAAACCAGTTTTCTATAAAATGTAATTTTGTAATTTCTTTTATAACTCAAAACTTTATATCTAAAAATACAATTTTTAATTTTCACCGAATAATCAATTATAAAAGAAATGATTGGAGTTTATTTTATATTTTATTTCCAAAATATTTTGAATCTTATTTTGTTATTTATAACCTATTTCAAATTTTTGATTCTTTAGTTTTTTTTCATTTTATGTTATGTTTGGTAATTAATAAATAATAAATAATTATCACCTGATATCCGATCATTGACCACTCACCTACCCACTAAATTATATGTTAATACAACTGATTAGAATCCTCCTCAAAGTGAAAAAAAAATTATTTAACTCATATTATATTTACGTAATGATGTAACTATCGTGTATATAATGTTGTTAAATAATTATGCAATTAAAACTTATGTTATACAATCAAAAGGTCAGTATGAAGATGGAGCTGCGACTGCTCTGACGAAATACTGTCATTCAGATGGTTTATTTGCAGCACCGACGTATATACCGCTTGTGGTGTGGTTTACTGTGAATACAATAATATAATATTCGACAGTTATTTTATTCGGACAAAAGAAATGGATCGTTGGACTGACAGAGTCGTCTTGGTGACTGGAGCTAGTTCGGGGATCGGACGGTCAATCGTGGTCGAACTGTCCAAATACCCTTTGAAAGTCGTCGCTGTGGCTCGGAGAATCGACTTGATACAAGTACCTATATATTGATACAACGGCGTTCCCTTAGAGTCATATTGGACTTAATAATATTTCTAAACACAATGTGTAAACAATGTTAAGCTATTGATTGGTATTTATTAGGATTTAGAGGGTGGTTAATTCATTTTATACTCACATCTATTCTAGTTTGCTTCCATTGTCTTTTTACAGACCTTATAGGTCACAGCAATCAACTGGGTTTATGCCTCATTATCATTCACAAGTTTTTCTCCATTATCTACTTCTAAAAACCTTGGAGGCTTGGAGAAGGAGAACTATCATTCATTCTCAGATAATATTCTGACGCTTTCATTTAATACTTATTTTAAATTTAAAGCTAACTGCCTGAAATTGGTTTCGTTGAACATAAATTTTGCATATTGTATAATTATAGGCGGGAATAAGTAATAACACATGCGTGTAATGGTGGAGTTTCATTTTTCAAAAACTTCTCCGACTCAATTCGTTTCTCTGTACACATATAATTCTTCCATAATCTATTTTAGATTCTGAGTGGAACGATGAATGTATTTTATATTAATTCTTTGTTTGTTCTTACTTCATATTTACCTTCATCATTTCTTTTTTGTCCAAATATTCCAAAATCTCCACACTAGTTAGTAATATAAGTACCTCATAGATCATTAAGAGGTTAGAGGACGTTATACCTGCTTGTGTTGTCTCCGTCTTACAAGCGCGTAACATGCCAAATTTTACGCTCAGAATATCACGTTTAGCTCTGTCAGTTTAAAAATTTGAGTGAAGTGACTTCTTATTAAAACCAAAAGTAAGATTATTATGGAGGGCATCTCATTAGCTTTTTATTATATTTTAATTTTAAAACGAGTTATGAGTATTTTAAAAATGTAAATTGCTTGTTCATCTTAAAATACTCATAAGTCATAATTCTCTTTAAAATTAAAATATGATAAAAAACCCATGAGATGCCCTCCGTAATAATCTTACCTTTAATTTTAATAAGAAGTAAATTCGCACTAATTTTTAAACTAACAGAGCTAAACGTGATCTGCTGAACCTAAAATTTGATATGTTACGTTCTTGTAAGACAGAGATAACACATGCGGGTATAACGTCCTCTTAAGTCAATATAATGACCGTACAGTTTAAAAAAAAAAATTACAATAAAATTAAATCGTGGTAGGTAATATAATATGCTTATGTATTTTAAACTTGAAAATCGCATGTTGTTATGTATCAATTATGAAATGCTTGGCAGTTGGCGGGGTTTTAAAAATTCAAAACTTATGCGATTTGTTATGATTTGATTTTTTTCTAACTTTGAACCGTAGAGATAACGAAATATAAATGGCTATTTTAAATTTGTTTCCTACGTACAGGAACTTTCCGACGAGTTACAGTCATCTGTGGCTAAAATCTTCCCGGTTCAATGTGATTTGACTCGAGAATCGGAAATATTGAATATGTTCAAGTGGATCGAAACCACAATCGGCCAAGGAGTGTCGGTCACAATCAATAATGCAGGAACAATGATAAAAAGCAAAATTTTGGGTGTGTATTCATCAATATACTATATTATTATGCACTGCAGCTCAGGCTCTGTGCGGCACTTTTACTGTGGGATGGATGGAGGGTTGGTGATCAGAGAAAGCTTAATTATTCCTGGGGAGGAGCTTTAAGAGAAACTCAAATATTTTTAATACATGTATGATCGATCCTATGTAAGCAAGTACCTACAAACTACCTAATATACATTATATTTATATATTAAAATGTTTATTTACAAGAAATTAAATATTACTAACAGTATATGAATATTTTTGTAAGTTAATACTTAATTGTCCAAGTTAAGATGTATTTATTTATTTTCTATTAATAATTCGTATATTTAACATCCATATTCTGGGGTATGGTAATGGTATAGGTGGTAATCTATGGTTTCAACTTATTAAAGTGAAAAAGAATTAAAAATACAACATTTTGTGAGATTTTCATATTGCGTCGATGTACGAATTGCATATGGCAGATAAAGATCATGAATTTCAGGTGGTATTTATTTGTGGTGCGTTCGAGTTGCGTGAGGACGATTATTTAAACTAACATATTGCATGTATTTACTTTATTTACTTATTGTATATCTTGATGAAATTGCTTATTAAAGACATATCATCAGTGATCAGTGATCAATTTGAAACAGATCAGTACGAAAGTACTAAGAAATTTATGTTAAATAAAAAAAAAACTTTTTGTTACCTATAGATGGATGTAAATAATATAGTTTAATTTGAGACTTGTGTTTCAGACGGTGAAACGAACGACTGGAGATATTTGTTCGATCTCAACGTTATAGCAGTAACTATATGCTGTAGGGAATCGTACAAATCGATGAATAAATATGGTATTTTAGATGGACACATTATAAATATAAACAGGTTGAGTATCTATAATTACTGTATTCATTGAGAATAAGCATAACACCCGTTAACCCTTAATCAAAAGATGATGTCAATTGTTTTTAAGATTTACTACCATTAAAATGTATTTATTCTATATACTTTTATTTGAAATAAATAATTTATTTGAACAAGTATTGTGATAGTATATTAGTATAGACATATAATCATGCTTATTGCTTAAAGTTAATAATTTAAAAATAAATATTATGTATTTTGAGTATTTTTGACTACATTAAATAATATAAATTACAATCAATAATCAATATTTAATACTATACTTGCATAAATAGTATATTACTTAATAATTTAACTGTATATTAATGCCGTATAACTACTCTTAATAATAAAAAATTTCTCTTTTAAGGTTATCATGTAGTGAAACCGTGTATATCCTAAAATAGAGAGACAACAGTTATATAATTATTTTGTTTTTTAGCACCGCTGGGTACACATTACTACCAACGTCAGGACAGAAAGTGTACAATTCTTCGAAAACTGCACTTACGTATTTAACTGAAGGACTTAGACACGAACTTGCTCATGCTGGGTCAAAAATCAAAGTAACAGTAAGTTTCAAGAATAGTTGTGGTTAAAGACCATATTTATAAAATTTCTATTTGTGGACATGGAATTTATGTAGGTACCTTTATAATACATTTTAAACAGTTATAATAATTAGAAAATAATTGATCTGTGATCTGTGTAGACGTGTAGTACAACATCTATTGGGAAGTGTACTCAAATGTTTTGTCGATGCCCGGATGATAAAATAATTAGTATTTTATGTCGTATTTGTTCATATAGAGTATCAATCCGGGAAAAGTAAACTCTGAAGCTGTCGGAAGTGTCAGAGGAAATGAAAAATCTACTTTGTCAATGAAGCCCGAAAGAGTAGCGTCCATGGTGATCGTAGCATTAACTCAACCGATAGATGTTGTGGTAAGCGAAATGTAAAATAGATCACTTCGAAAACAATTAAATTTATTAAGTTGAGTGCATGAAATACAAGGTGATTTATAAGCATGCTCATCTTATTGATATGCTTAAATTATACATACATTAAAATTCAGATTTTTGGAACTTTTCCAGAAGACCATTTTTGAATCATTGAAATATTTTGTACCACTTAAGGTTGTTCCTGTGACTAAACAAACTTCAGTTTTTCAAACAGGAACCTCCCTTTTTCGTTTTAATTTTTTTTTTGAGAATTTTGATGAATCCAAATCAAAATTCAAGCTAGTAGTTTTTGAGTTATGTAACTTTGTGTTTAAAGGATAATATGTCTATGGTAATGGCTTATTTTTAAAAAATCTAGTAATTGCTATTGATTCATCAATATAAACAATTTGTAAAAATGTTCTAGGTATAATAAATGCTAGTATTAATATTGCATGTATAGTTTCTATTTTTATAAAACCATTTTTAAGGATTATTATCTTTAGTATAAACATTTTAATAACTCAGACACTATTCATTAGAATTTTGATTTAGATACATCAACATTTTCAAAAAAATCATCGGCTAAATAATTTTCAGTAAAAAGGGTTGTTCTCATTAGAAAAATAGAAATTTGTACCTCCGCAGAATATCCTTAAGTTTTACAAAAAAAAATTAGAAATTTGAAAGTATGGTCTGTAAGTCTTCTTAAAAAACTTAAGGAATCAGAATTTGAATAAATATGCACTATTAAAAGGAAAAATAGGGGTGAGCATATTTACAAAAACGCCCTATTTTTAATATATATTATAAACAATGAAACTTTTAAGTGCATCAGTGCATGACACTCATGTAAAATGAAATTTCGCCTGCAATACAGAGTGTTCAGTTTGTAGAAGGTTTATTGTTTATTCCCATAAAAGTCCATTGTTTGTGGGTGATTGTTATTTAGAAGTTTTTGCCAGGAGAGGGTCACTGTATTTACATAATATTGTGGACAAACTATTCACGAATTTAACTACTATATGAAAGTATAATAATTAAATTATAATTACATTACAATAATTACAGATTTATTCATGAAATGTATTTTCAAATGTTGTAAAATAATTGTATATTAATCTTTCATTCGAACAAGTTATCTACTTACCTATCAAAATATAAATAATTTAATACCTAATTTTTAAAATAATATATATAAAAAAATTATAAGGTAGTCAATATATATTTTCACACATAATATTTTTGTTTCGGAAAACAATTAATTTCTCTCTAGTTTCTACATGGACGATCTTGAAGTTAGAAGACAGCAGGTCATAAGCACCAACTATATACGCAGTATCTATTTACATTGTTGCGACTGAGTTGGTGATATGGTTATAATATGAATTTTTGATTTTCCTAGTAGCTCAAGTGCAAATTGTACTTGGAAAGCGATGAAAACGCTGTAAAATGAATATATAACCGAAAGCCCGCATCGTCGATAGGGAAATATTTAAATCGCGTTGCTTTTTTAGTAATCACAGCTCTATTTGGAATCGTTTTTTGAACTCATTAATATTTTATTATTATAGTGCTCTGAAACGAGATCAATGATTAATATACCTCAGTATCACTTTTTTTTTTAAAATTAACACAACATGTCGTCTACGGACGGCGACTCTGAGTAATAATAATATTATGAGATAGATAAAAATATGTGATATAATATACAATATTTCAGTAGGATAATATCCATATACTATGTATCTATTAACTGGTATACCAGTTATATATTAGTCTATATATATATAGAGAGAGAGAACGATCTATAATAAATGTCTTGTACATGTTTCAGATAGGCGAGTTGACCGTTCTATCTGTGGGCGAAACTATGCAAACGTATCCTCCACCCATCATATCCTTAAAGTAATACTCGACATAATATTTATATTTGTACGTAAAATTTACGACTTTGACGAACACGTGTGTACATATAAATATAATATAATATTACGCCGGTTGTAAATTGTTAATCATAGTTATAAGATCGAGTTTGAAAATTTTAATAAATGTTGCCATTGTTCAGATATCACGAGTCTTAATTCAAATACTGAAATACCTATATATATATAACAATATAATAAACATAATACGTGATTTATGTATTTATGCTAGTAAGTTTCTGTGAAGAATTTTTTCTCAAAATGCAGATAGGTAGTTATACCTATATATTATAATATAATAGGTACTTATGCCGGGTATATCAATCATACAAAACCGATTCATTTAATGATTATCTAAAATGTCATAAATCAATCATGGACCGTTATCTCACTGTTGGTTCATTATATCTTAGTGATTATTTTATGAAACTCAGCATAAAATACAAATTACTAACTCCCAATATCATTGAGGAACGAATGTTTTTTTTCAAAATAAATTTGAAAACAGTACCTAAAGATACAAGACTTACTTCACGCAATATTAAACCCACACAAATATCGACCGTTGAAAAATGTAGTGAGCCACGAAAGTACAGCAACATCGTGTAATGCACATACTATTGAAAGTCACTTAATAATGTGAAAGCACCAAATTATATTGATAGATTCCTACGGGTAACCGGAAATGAAGATCTCGTGTGCTATATTTGATTACTTAGGTCCCAATCTGTAAGTCACGATAATTGAACCATTTTGCACCTATGTTGCCAGTTAATTATTTTTTTGGTGACAATGCACCGCGGGTTGATCGATATTGATAATATTTTTTTTGCCGGAGAGGAGACGTACATTAGATTAAAATGTTTCCGCGTAATCGATTTTCGATAGGGTTTATAGACGTTGATTTTAAATAATATTTGTGTAGTTTAAACTAATATAGTACTATGACTGCAGTAGTTATAATGATGGGTGTGTGGGTGCAGGAATTATAGTATCGTTTGTGGCGGCAGGTCAGACGTCGATGTCGATGATGGTCGGCTGGATGGGTGTCATGGTCGGTGACGGCGACAGGTCGAGGGCGTCGAGCGGCGACGGTGGCCGGCGGAACGATGGTGGCGGCGTAGAAGCCGAATGTGGCTTAGCAGTGGCCGAGGCCGTTGGCGAAGGCGGCCGCGGCGTAGACGTCTGCGTGGATGGCGAAGGTGAAGATGCCGATTTGGGGGACGGCGACAGACGGACGACGTCGGCCACGCGCGCGTTGTCCGTGTCACTGTCGTCCGATTCGTAGTTTTCGATGTCGTCGTGGTCGTCATCTTCGTCGATGTCCGCATGCAGAGACCGGAACTCATCGAGCTCACGGTCGGCTGACGATTTGATAAACAACGGCAAACTGTTCGAGTGGCCCGTCTGATAGCTCACGATGTCCGACGACAGAGGCGCGCGGCTGGGCGGCTGCTGAGGCCGGCAAGGCAGTGGCGCCGTCGGCGTCGGACGCTTGATGAAGTTGACAAACGGTGTCGTCGACGAAGCGGTCGCAGGACCACCGTCACCGCCGAACGAGGGGGACGCAGACGGTGGCAAACCGAAAGGTGACGGTGACGATGACAAACCAAACGACGACGGCGGCGGCGGCGGCGGCGATCCCAGCGTGCCCGGCCAGTGGTAGTACTTATCGCCCTCTCCGTAATCACCCGAATCTGAAAGAGAACAACAAAAAAAAAAAACAAAAAAAAATTGACTGTTAGGTGGTTTTGCGAGGTTTATGGATTTTTGGAATTTTTTTTTAGGGTTGAGGGTTTGGGTTTTTGACACCTAGTGCCCACGATCATCGTCTGTGCTCATCGTCATCGTCTGCTGCAGAATACCTCCTGTCTTTAAACTCGGGTTTGGGATCGACTGACTGGTTTTCACGGTGAACGGATAAACCGACATTGCATAAACGCGTGTTCTAAACGGTCTACGAAGTAATCACAATAATCGTCAAAAACATCTTCTGTATAGAAAGAAACTAAATGGACGTGACGGTTCGATGACTCGGATAAAAATTATGTAATCTCGGCTTACAACGAATAATAAAATTCTGCAGAATTCGGTCTATCTGTTTTTTTTTATATTAGATAACCAAAGTATTTTTTTTCGAATACATTCGTGTATCTAATGGTTATTGACGAACTTATTTTGTAGGTCAAATTTTTACTTTTTCACAGCGCTGTTAAGTGTTATCCTTTATGATAAATGATAATACAGAACCATATTTTTTTAAAGCACTGTTTTCACCAATCATAACTCTGGATATCTACTAAAAAAAAAAACATCTTAACCTGCATTCTGCCACAGTGAAACATTATTGAGATTAGAGTACCTACGGATTTTGTAGATACATATTATCTATGTCGAATGAAATTCTTGTTTTTGTGATGCTTTTTTTAGGTATCTTTTACTTTTAAGTCACTCTTATTTTTTAAAAATCTTTTTGTGGAAAACGTGCTCTTTATCAACGTGTATTTGAAACATACGAGTAATACGAAAGGTAAATATTTATTTAAAAATATTTAATAAGTGTGCTAGGGTGGCTCATTAAATAAGTATTTTTTAAATTTATCTCTGGTATTTATCTCTGGTATTTTTCGTACATACATCTTACGAATGCTAAAATTTAGATTTTTTATCCATCTGCAACTGCATGCCTGTAAAAATTAGACACGATATTATATAGAACAGTAAGTTTATATTATATTATTGAATTATTATACTATTAAATTTAAAGAATAAAATAGCATCAGAATGACCCTAATGGTTTTTTTTTTTAAAATTATTTAGTAAAATATTTTTAGTGATTTTTTAGTACTTTTTGTTAATGTTTCATAAGTATATGATAATATTTAGCCGCACTCCAATACGCGTTATCATATCGCACACAACAATCGCGGGCTCAGAGCGTATATAAGACCCTCTAACCCTTGTTTAGCGTGAAAAAATAAATAATAAAGTGAAAACAAAAAATTCAGTCCACCAATATTGGGTCAGTTTTCGTCGACGCACCATTAACCGCGTCGGGCGCTTTGAAGAACGGACTGGACGGCGACGGGAACTTAAACGCTGACGGGCGGCCGCCGCCATAGTCGCCGTTGCTGTCGTCGTCATCGTCGTCGACGTTGTTGTTGTTATTGACGTCGTTGTACTTGTTGTAACCAAAATTCAACGACAGCGGCTGTGGTCGCGGCAACTGCGGCGCGAACGGTTCTCCATCAACGTCTGACTCGTACTCGGACGACAGGGACAGCGACTGCGGCTGCAACGCGAACGGACGCGGTTCGTCGTCATCGCCGCCGCCGTCACCGCCGCCAGACTCGTACTCGGACTGATGCTGAGACGAACCCGGTAACTTTTCTGGTCCGCTGTGGTAACCGTGGTCGCGGTTGGGCGACTCCTCGCCGTCGGGCCGGACGTACCGGACGGACGCTCGGAAACCGTTTTTGGGGTCTGCCGTGTACAGCACTCTCCTTAGCACGCCGTCCGGTTCCATTACGGTATACTCGCCGGTCACGTGTGAACCGTCCCGCGTCTCAGAGTGACCGTGGCTGTCGCCTGTATTCGGGTTCTCCACGCCGTACGAGAACGAGTAGTGAGGTTTTGCCTGCGGTATAACATACACGATTATTGATTGTTGTATAATATATAATATGGGTAAAAATCAATGAGAGTTGCCCATTTGTGCCACTAGAGTTGAAGGCATTTGGGGCCAAAATAAAAAATATTACACTCTGATATGCGCGGTAAAAGATCAATTCCAATCAAAACCAATCCAAACTGCAGATCGTATTTTGCCGGCCTAATATGTGTTCCTCCTAGCGCAGTTAATATACGGGAAACTAGGTGAACTGACCGACCGAAGAGCAACTTAAATTACTACAACCTAGCTTTATGTGTAAAAAATCGTACTGCAAATGCCAGCCTGAAAAATCCGGTTCTCTGTGATTTCTATGAGAGTAAACTATAATATAAATAATAATTCGTTTGTCTTATCCTTGTATAATAATAATAAATTAATTTCAATTGAAAATTGTATTTTTTAATTTTTTATTACAAACTTAATATTTGACCCTAATGAACCCTTTAACTCATACCTTCTGTAATGAAGTTTCACTTCATTGGCGTATACTTATTTTTACTCACGGTTTTTTAAAGTATTCTATACTCTCAAACTTTTTTTTTGTACACATTTCAAGTTTTACAGGTAAATTGTATTCGTTCATTTTTGTCTTAACGTCTTGGTTCCTAATTGATCATTAAATAATATTTAAGATTTTATGTATATAATTACCGATAATCGCAAAGTTGTACTATTTGTCCTCGTTTTAAATTGGGTGCGTCATGATCTAGGGGTGAAAATGGTCTAAGTAAGTGGTTTTGGGCGCAAATGAGTTGTGTCAATACATTTGTTTAATATGTTAATACCTTCGCAGGGTGATTGACCTGCCATGTTTACATCCACTTTTTTACATGTATTCAAATGATTTTTTTTTAAATTAATAATTATTTCCATATTTGATATTTTTAAAACCTTCAATTTTTTAAACTGTAATTTAAGAAGTGTCCTGTGGTCTTGCTGTAATTCAAATTTCTTTTTTTTACTATAAGAACAGTTCTAACAAAAGGTTGTTTTGTGCCATACACTGTTAAAAGACGATGATTTTCTTTTATAATGTTTATGATGTTTATGTATCCAAATCGATATTTGAACTAGTGATTAAAATATGTATAATTTTTATGTTGTAACTAAGTCTAGTTGTCTAGTAGGTATCTAATTAATAGCTTAGAGTTAGACTATTAATACAAATTATAAAATATTCATATCCCAGCCCCCATATCTTCAAAATCTATACTATAGATATGTTGGATCTATTATCCTTAGTATATAGTTACTAGTTCGTACTTATACACAAAGTTAATACATCAAAACTACTTTGTTACTGAATAGATACATTAACATTTGAAGATAAAATAGTCTTCTTAACAATTTACTATTTACATTAAAAAAGGTGGTTTTTATTTGAAACAAAAAAACTGTATCGCCAAAGAACACCTCTCAAGTATTTTTAAAATATGATAATCACTCATTAGTGATTAATTATACTTAACAATACTAAAAAAATGACAAAGTGAGGTGAGCATGTTTGGTGTATTTGTATCATTCTGATAAACTATTGTCATCCAATTTAGAAATTTGGGTCGAGGGTCATTTCTAACCGTTATGTTTGTGCATTGCAACCACACTGAAATTATTACTTCCTAGAAGATTTTTTTTTTTTAAGACTAATATTTTTAAAACTTGAGATATATTGTATCATCGCAGACTGATACGACAATTTTTCTCACCCATATAACACCTACAACATATGTGTTAAATTTGCTGCTCACAAAAAAAGTGTGGCCCAGAGCAATTGCCTCCCATGGCCCGCCTAAGTATGCCATTGGATGGGCAAGATACTCAAAAATCGGTATCACGATACTAGATACTCGATAGGTATACTCATATTTTAATGCACACTTATAGCAGGAAACTGCCTGCCCATCACCTTGCATATTGTATGAGTTACCAGGACCATTTACGAAAGAAGGATGCGTAGGTCAGATCTCTCATGAATATTTTGTTTGAAGTCCTGAAGAAGTGACAAAAAAATTCTGGTAATTTTCAAATTCATAGCTTTTTAAATTATGGCATAAAAATAATTACAACTATAATTTTGTTTTTACTGAAATAAGTCTTGTAGAGACGTTGCATATGTGCCGGAAACTCATTAAATGGGTAATACACGAAATATGAACCTATACGTATTGAGTATGGAGTAATGTTGTTTAGAAAAAGCTTAGCAAATATAATACTATTTTTTATATTCAAAACAAAATTAAGTTATTGAACTACATTATTAATATTTCACGTCACACTACATTGTGTTATAACACATTTGGACAATTCAGGAATTGAATGAAATATAACTATTCTATATTCTACCGTATAATGTATATCATATTCATATATTATACATAATATAAAGGCAGTAGAACTAATCGCTAATCTCACCATCACAACTGGGTCCTATAAAATGCTATAGTTGCAATCGTAACATAATAGTTTGAAGAGACTGTGGATGTAAGTCGTGAGGAGTATTGTCCTCATATTATTATCATATTATTATATGATGATTGCACCATAGGATATTTAACTGAAAACGTTCACGACAGTTAATGTATATTTGGGAGACTCGTGTAATCACCTAAAATTAATTTTTCAAAAACTTACGAGTTGATGTCTATTTCTTTAGGGTATTAGAAATATCTTAAAACACCAAATTGTTGTAAAAATTCAATATAGCTTTTCTGTTGTATTTCTACTTTTATACAAAATGTATAGGCAAAATTAAAAAAAAGAAAATATTTATTGAGTTTTAATAATCGTTCTGAATACATGTTTTTTATATTTTTAATTTTCATGCATGCACTTTGAAGCCCTAAACTATATAACTGGTACTAGTATATTAAATTATAAGTAAAAACTTTTTTACTACCTATCAAATTTTATTATATAATAAGGTGACTTGGTGTTTAAATAATTGTATGTTTACAAATAATTGGTTTAAATTTATAATGTCAGCATTTAAAATAATACATCGACGATTTGAAATTTATGATATTTAAAAATAAGTACATGTTTTATAAAAAACAATTCAGTAGTTTACTAGGTACAGTCGAATTAATTTTGGTTTGTTTTTAGGATTTCGATCTCCGACCATTTTTGACAATAAAACAAGGTATTACAAGTAGTATTTGTAATCAAATATTATGTGACTGTGGATTATGATAAATTATATAAAAAGTTATCTAATTTTTGTTTTTTTTTTATTTTATTCTGAGCGGAGCGAGCATGGATTAGTTTTACAATGATGTGTGTTTTGTTTTGTGTATCTGATGTTACCGTTAGAATGAGTAAAAATGAAGATTTTTCAAGTTTAAAGGTGGTTTCTGGTAAGATTTTTTTGAACTAAAGTGTTCATAAAAATTCATACACTTTTCAAGTTTAATAGCTAATACTTATAATTTAACACAGAGCTTCTTATTTAAGAAAAATATGTTTTTTTATAGAAATCTAAAAATATCAAATATATTTATATTTAAAATTTTTATATAGACATTTGATGTTCAAATTTGCATTATTGGATATTCAAACGAAAAAAATTACAAGTTTTTCTGAAATAGTTTTGGGCTTTTTGTTCTAATCAAAAAATATTAAGTTATTTCCTTAAAATTTTACCCACTGCAATTGCACATATTATAAATGTCCATAATCAATGACATTTCAAAAATATTTAGATTAATTTTAAGCTATTTTTATGCAATAAATATTATACCGGGTGTAGATATATCTTATTTCTTGTAGGCGGGTTTTTTTAACAATGATATGGGATTTCGAAAAAACAAAGTGACATATTTCTTTATTTTTAACAGGACATATTTTTTTAAATAAAAATTTCAACATTTTTGAACACGTCGTTGTACCAACAGCAAAATAAAATTCATTTTTTCAAATGGTAACAACTATAGTTTTTAATGGGTTCTGGTAAAGCATTTATTTTTAAAAATTTCGATGGTCAATTCATCAATTTTGGTTCACTAGTTTATTATCTATGGTCCTCTTAAGTTTAGTAAATTCATTAATAATGTGGATTGAAATAATTAGTATGAATTTAAATTAAACGACTTTAATATTTTGTTCTTTCAACTATCTTTTGATACACTAAAGCCAGTCATCATCTAACGAGACGCTCCTAAAAAAAAATATTGGAATAAATGCCTATAAGATTGTTGGCAAACATAATTTATTATTTTAATTTTAACATACAAAAATCAAAATAAATATTATTGTAGTTTATTATGTTTAATATTATTTATTATAATCGTAATTAATTAATTCCTCCACAATTTTTTCATCACAGTTACCTTTCTTGCAATAGTTAAAATTGATATACTTCAATATGTGGCTAAGGTAATAATGGTAAGATGGAGTTCGATTATTGACATTAATTTGTCGTTTATACGGAGGTTAAAAAAAAATTGTGTAACGAAAAAAATGTTTTTTTTGGTGCTCTTTCCTTGGTGATTAAATTTTTAATATTAAATTTTTAATTATAGCTTCCCTGTAATGGCCTGGCATGCAAATTATTAATTTAGGAGTTGAAATGAATCCCCTTTATCTCCTTCGGATGTTTACTACAGAATTTTATTTTGTAATTTTGCTATCATAAATTTACAATACTTGTAGATATAAAAAAATTAACTAGAAGATCAAGACATATTAACTAACTAGGTACTTTATGTTTTTTACAAAAAAGGGATATTTTTTTAATATTAATATTGGAAATCTGTAATTATATGTAACAACCTATATTGATATTGAATATTTATGCAAGTATATGATTTACTTCATAATAGCTTAAAGTGGGAATTAAATGAATTCAAATAATAATATTAAGTAAGTACTTGTCTCAAGACGTGGAAATTACTAATTAGAGTAAGACCAATTACGACAGTATTGAGAATACACTTCTGCAGAATTGGAAAATGACAGTTCGTCAATCGTCACCAAAAACTTTTTTTTGACCTCTATATAATATATAAGACATATTAATGTCAATAATCGAACTCCATTATACCATTATTACTTTAGCAACATATCGGAGAATACCCATTTTTGCTATCGTTTAAGTTTAATTCGTGAAAACATGTTTTAGGGGTTACGGGAGAAATTGATAATTTATTGAATTTGTCTGTTTGATAAATGTCATGAGTTAAATAAGTAATATTCATTTATATCATTAAAAGTACCATTCAATTGAGGTTAAGACAAAATTTTTATTAATTTTTACTTCTAAGTTATTATAAAGTTTGAAAATAAACCTAATGGCAAACCATTGTGCACAATACACACTATTTTTATTGAATTTTGTAATTTAAAATTTAAACTAGATAAGTAGTAAGTCCAATCCAAGTATGAATCCAATCCCAGTCCTACACTTATACACAGGAGAAAAACATAATAATAAGTTGTACATTACCACATAATCTGGAGCGTAATGATTGCTTTCTTCGTTTGCACTTTCAAATTCCGAGAACGAAGATGCCGGCGAAGACGGACTCCACGGTTTGACTTCGTGAACCTCACCGGAAACAGGTCCTGTAAAAGTGCTCCAAGCATACGAGGCAGGTATGACTTCGATGGCGTACGATCGTAACGTGAACCAACATAATGCAACGGTCTTAAAGAGAGATAAATAATAACAATTTCAGTCCTTTTATAATATGTCATCGCGATTTGTTTGACTTACTTGTAGTAGGACGACGATCATTTCTGATAACCGATTGTTTTGTTCATCAATCCATTTGCGGGATGATTATGTTGTTCTGACAGTTACGAACGTAATCGAAATAATAATAACTGCATTCGTCCTGCGAGATAATTCGATGCGTTTCGTAATCTCCCACTTCGGGATCGTCGTCGACGACGGATGATTTTTTTGCTCCAAATAAATCATTAACCGGCATCACAGATCAACGATCTCGTCTCAAAATAATCGTCAGTTTTGGCTAAATACCTGCATAATAATTATTATGAATCGATTAAAATAAAATCATATTTTAATTTTTATCGTCACTGCGGAAATATTTCGTTGGTGCAAATAAATTGCTTGTTTGGTAACGGATCACTACAGCGCTTATATAATAACTGTTAATAATTATTGTTATATGAATTAAATTTGAAAATAAATTAATGCTATTCGTTGTTTTGACTTGTGCAATCAATAACCACTGCACACTATCGCTTGTTCTTCAAGTTTGTTCGTTATACACTTAAACTTTTAAGTCTCATAATTTATTTCAGTACAACTCAGTAATTCTGCATATTAGTAATTTATAAAAACTACAGTACGATCAACAATAATTTATTATACTTTTCGTTGCAGTCAGTCAAAATCTAAAATATACAATTGTCACGGTTCATCACACATGAAGTGCCAGGTATGCAATTCCTATTGCACGTTTGCATAATAATTTGTATAGAAATGTCCGTACAGGAATAAATTGATTAATATGTCAACGTCAAACGTTACATATAATACTGAGAACAAAATAATAAATTATGTTGACAGTAAATAAAATTACAATTTTAATATGTAAGTGTATTTGTTATTGCCATTTGTCAGTGTAAAATTATATCCATCTTATTATAATAAGTATCAATTGTCAATTTTAAAATAACTTATTGATCGACGAGTAATCGTTTATGTATCGAGTATTATGAAAATATGTTTGCGACAATATAATATTTTTTGGTTTTTATAAATCATATTATATTATTTCTTTTTTTAATATTAACTTTAAGACCATTTTTTTTTTCAATGTTTTGTTACATTATTTATTTAGTACCTGCCGTTGCGTGTGTTGATGTTTTACTGAATGGTATGTGGAACGAAACTTTCTTCTTGCATACGTTTGAGGTTAAACATGATCATACTATTATATTGCTAGACCTATGGAAAACCATTGATACACTATTGTATAAGTGTATGTAATATAATATTCTTATTCAATAATATTACAATAGTTGGTACTTAATACGCAGTAACAATGTAACATCGTAGAATTGAATATTTTAACGTACTTAACAACCTATGGGCTATGATCTATATTAGTTATTATATTATTATTAGATATACTTGTATTATCAAATATGCAAATTATATTATACCAACAATATTTTTTATTGACGATTATATTTTAATATTGACTGTGTTTTTTTGTATTAATTTCAAGTGCAGTATAAACACCTATAACAATAATACGTGTACCTAATATATTTGTATAATATGCGTATAGTCACCTCCTGTACCTATAGACTGTATAGTTATTTAGTTTTAAATATATATTATTATGCATAGGTACCTAATGTTTTTCTTTCCTATTTGATATGCAATTCTCTCTTTTAAGACTTCGAAAAGCCTCTTATTGATAATTGGTCACGGACACATGTATACATATTACCAAGGTCGTGTGTCTGTTGCATGCGAGTCTTAATATCCTTAAAAACTGATCATTTCACCGATTATTAGTTGCACGGTGAACACAATCATGGTTTGAGGTAAAACGGTAGTTTTTCGGCATTAGTATAATGCATTCAGGATGAGATTCATCAATATTATAACATAGTGATTAATACGCGATTTATTATTTTAGCACAACGCTATACGAACGGGAAACACGATTCAAGATTAACCGATTTGAAAACCGGTAAAACCGTTACTCGCCCGTATAAGGTGCAAATATTTATAGTACCTATAGGCTAAGAGTTTAGAAGAAAAAATTACTATCATACACACGACCACAGAGAGACCAGTAGTCAGGCCTCAGCAGAGTAAAAATGGTTTCACGCATCGGCTACGTTCAAGTGAGAAATGTTTGTTTAATTATGCTATAACTATATAACTGCGTGTTCTAATAATATTACGATCATGCAACTTGCACCGTATTTTTTAATAATTGTTATTGTTGATGATCGGGCTCGATTGATTCCGTGTTGCATAAAATGTAATACAGACAAGACTCGATGCGGTAGTGCTGGTGTTTGTATGGGTGGCAGTCGTCGGGCTGATCACGCAATCGTTCGCGGACGACACGAAAGTCCACGACAAGAGACAGTTGGAAAACGAGTGGGCGTCCACGTCGAAAAAAGACCACAAAGTAAGAAGAATAAAAAAAAAAAAACGAATGACAAACCTACACGACAATATTATAGCGTATACACCTATAACAAGGTTATTTTGTTCGTGTTTTGAATGATTTTACAGCCGTGTTTCTTGTCGGTTTTATAGGGACCAAACACGTACGAATTTAGATACGACGTGGAAAATGCGCCAACAAACAACATACAATATCGTATGGAAGAACGTCATCCCAACGGAAGCGTTGTGGGAAGTTACGGACAAGTCCAACCTGACGGTAAAATAAGAGTCGTGTCCTACGTTGCCGACAAAGACGGTGTAAAGTAAGTGCTTACGCTGATGTATTAGCTAATTTTGAACGACTCCTTCAAACCATTCCAACACAATTGTTGCCTGTGAAATTTAAATTACGGATTATACGTTTTACGTTTTGTTTATATTAATTCTTAATTTGGGAATTTGAGATAAAAAACATATAAAACCAATAACCATATTAGATTTTAGATTCATAATTTGTTTTTTTTCGTTGGGCTTCGTTTGCAATGTAGTCTGCATTTTCCTATACCCGAAAATGCACAACTTGAAACAATTTTTTTAATTTTGCATTTTAAAGAACGCCTCTCACAGGGATTTGTTGGCTGACGGAAAAAAAATGTTTTATACAGAGTTGTTTCATCGGTTACAGAAAATAAAATAGCTATTATAATTTTATATAATTTTAGATCTGTATTTTATATTTGGTCAAAGCTATCCATATTAATGTGTTATAATCATGGCAAGTTCACATTTAAAGGAGTTTAAGGCAGGATGAATTCACTGTCATTATTTAATTTGCCTCGGGCAATGCCGTGTAAGATCAGCTTTAATTAATAAATATTTATATTTAACGTGAAATATCTATTAAATAAAATCAAAGGTGTAAAAGTGGTTAAACGGATGACTCTTATGAAATTAAACAGTTTTTGAACGATTTTTATAACATTTTCTATGGTGGTTTCAGAAAGATCTGTTTCTCCACAGGCTACGTATACTCGTACTTTTTATAACTTACATTTTACTTTTCAACATCATGTTGAATACAGTTGAGAGTTGACTCACGAAAAATCATTATTATTTGTATGTTGTTGTAATTACCTAGTTACAAAAAATAAAATAGTTTGTATAATATGATTGGTTATAATTTTAGACCTTTGATTTTAAAAAGTAGTCGGTCAATACATATTTTATTAATTAGCTATAGCTGATCCTGCATGGAGTTGCCCGTGACAAATTAAATACAGGAAGATAGACGTTGTCTGTAATGTAGATTGTATTTAACCATTGGAGACAAACACATTCTATCTATATAGATTATGAACTATTACAATATCAGTTATTATTTTGTGGTCCATAACATTATAATATTTTAATAAAAACATTTTTTTCCCGGATGATGCATAAGGCCAATCAACTGTACACAAACTCTGCAGCATCTATTCGTTTTGCCCTATTTTTATTTTATTTCTGAAGCTGTGTACCTACTTTAAAATACCATGCAGTTAGGTTATAAATAATAATATTATACCTTAATATGATTGTTTAGGACTGCATCCGTATATTTCAAATAAATATGCAATGAAAGTTTAAATAATTTTTCATACCTAGTTGATTTTATTGGTATATTTTTACTCTACTTACCTATCATATTTTTTTATTCTACATTTATATGCATACAAAATAAAAGACTCGACAATAGTCTAGAAGAATTTTTATTTTTTAATTCACCGTTTATACATTTTTGGTGAAGACAGTTAATTTAATCATACGTGATTTAAATAATGGGAATTTATATGACTAACAAGTGAACTGTTATTAGTTTTATTTATTAATTGGGTCGGTGCAATGTAGTTAATTTGCTATTATACTTTACTAAGTTATTTCATCCAATCTGTTAAAATAAACTTCACTTGTTTTAGTTAAATCTACATATCGACGCAATACAAAAAACAACTTTGCATCGTATAATACAATCACAATGGGTGTCTATAGGTTATAATATTTTTCTTCATTCATTACTAAATATAAAGTGATGAAATTTATATATTATAATGCATTAGTACAAAATATAACGTTAAGCCTATGTTAGTTATTTTTGCTATTCTAATACATTAACAAAATGACTATTTCCATACCTTACAAAATGTTTTCATTTTTATACCATTGCACCCACTACATAATTTAATACCTTATATATTTTAACTTAACAGATTCTATAATATCCATTTTTTTTAATTACTGGAACTTAAATTTAATAATATTTTATAAGTGATTATTATTGATAGACAAAATAGAAATTTCTAGTCATGCCATGAATTAAAAAAATTCTATGAGCTACAAGGCACTCCCGAGGGCAGATAAAACGATGCTTGTATGGATTTCCAAGTCAAAAATTTCAAGACATGTAACGAATCTACAATACTAATTATTCTTTAGTTGTATTTCTGTTTTAAACCTTGGAATTCAAACATGCGAACACGTCTCCTTGAAAAATATCAAATATCGAATCGATTCCATTGTATAGACACTCCAATAATTGGACAATAAAAATTCACAATAGTTGTGAAACGATTGGTTTACCAAATCCCTTACAAAAAAAAAAACAACAACAGTTCTCCATACTTTGAAAAATACAATACTTATGTCGATTGCAGTCACCAAAGTTTGTAACCATTGACAGTTGATTTATTATATATTTATATGTTTATGTACGACGTGTAAAACACGCACGCTTTTTAAATCAAAAACAACAAATTGTAGTATTATAAATTATTACTAAAACTTCGGCATCAGCATAGATCATAATAGCAGTTTGTCAAATGATTAATGATCTACGTCCTAGGTGTTTAACAAGTTCTAGAAAAGTAACATTTAGAATAAGTTCCAACTGAATTTTCATATAAATCGTTGTCGGAATGGTTTATTAGGATTAAAATTGTTTCAAATTATATTATCTGTTCGTGACATATTATAATTAAGATGCTCATCCCGATCGTTTTTGTCACAGGGCGTACGTCAAAGACAATGGTGGGGACGATAAGTACGTGGCTGAAGGATCTAGTCTGGACCCCGTGCAACGAGTCACGTCACAGATCATACAGACGGCTGTGAAGTCGCAACAACACAAGTCGCCATTGCATGACAAGTATCACCGGCCGACGCCGAGCACAGCGGCCGCGGCCGGTCAACGGGTGGATACGGCGCACGCGTATCACCAGCAGAGAACCAACGTGGATCCGGCCACATTTCGGCCGGAAGACTCGCCGGGCTTTCAGGAAACCAATCAGCCATTCGTCGGCGACCAGCTCAAGGACAAGTTGCAATCGTCTTACGCCGAGTACAGGGTCGGCCCTCCTCAGCAAGCACCGCCTAATCAATTGGTCCAGAATTCCGCGCCCCTACCGCCCGTAGTTCCGTACAACTTACAGCAGGGCGCCGTCCCTGCCCAGCAGCCATCGCACTACGTGCTAAACGTGCCGCCCCTACCCTCGCTGGGTGACAACTCACCGCTGCCGCTGCTGCCTGGTCAACAGCCCTTACCCATCACTCCCGATCGGGGGCCCATCATGATACAGCTCCAACAACCGCAGCAGCAGCAGCCACCGCCACCCAACTATCAGCAGCAACAGAACTACTTGCAGTATCAGCCCACTCAGGTGCACCAACAACAGTTGAGATTGCCTCAGGGCCAACAGCAGTTGCTCCATCCTAGTCAAGTGCAGCAATACCAACAACAGCCGGTAAGGGTACAGCCGCCAGTGCACTTGCAGCAACACGTCCAGTTGACGCCGAACCAGCAGCAAACAGTCCAATATCAGCCACAACAGGCCAGAGTGGTGTCGCAGCAGGCGTTACCACCTCAATACATTCAGCAGCAGCATCAGCAGCAACTGCAGCAACAGCAACTGCAACAGCAGCAGCAGCAGCAACAGCTACAGCAACAGCAACAACAGCAAAAAGTCCCGTACCAGCAGTCCGTCATGCAACAGCAGTACCCGCAACAGGTCAACATACCGGCACATCCGTCGCAGCTGCAGATCAGGGGCAACGTACAGCAGCATCACGCGGTGGTACCGATGCAATATTTCCACCAACCAAATCCGGCAACCACAGTGGAACAGTACCGTCAACAGTTGCAGCTTCAGGCGGCTGAATCGCAGATATTCCCGGTATTTGTGTTGCCACCGACCAATAGCGTTTTCGATTTCGAAAGAAAACGTTTAAGGTTTTAAGGACATTTTCTAATGTAATATCATTGTTCCAATTGCAAAAACTCATATTTTGTTTAGGTTTGATTTTTTTTTCATATTGTCCCGCTGTGCATGAATATCATAAATCATAATTATATAATATGTACAAATGAATTTTTACAAAATATGTAATATAAATTAAAAACCTATAATGTATTTTAATTTGATGAATATAAATCTACATTTTGTATAACTGTAATTTTATTATTATATTATTACCTATGTATTATATTTTAAGACGACGCGATGATGCACGATAGTCGCGTTTCTCGCTACCAAGCAGTAGTTGTTATTCGTGAAAATGAACATATTTTTTGTCAACGGATCTACTGAATGTTTCGTTCAGTACAAGTTACGTTATGTATAGGGTACATAAATGGTAAAATCGCGAAAACAAACAGAACCTAGACGAATCAAAATAACAACAACGACCAAGTCGACGGCGTCCGTCAAAAAAATAAACAAATAATATTTCTACGATCTCGTGAATGTTTATAAAATAATATGACATGACGTCCCCGTGCGGCCCACTACATAATTAGATGATTTCGTCTGGCTTGAGAAAATCGAGATATTACGTAAAAACAAAAAAAACACCCCATTCTCGTCCGTCCCTAGCTAGCTCTACCCTCTAAGCTCCTCTTTTTACCCAACCCATTACCGACGGTACATACTGTTGCACGTTCCCCGTCGATGGGAGACTCACCTGCATCTACGCACTGCAATGGTACAATGCGTACAACGTGTGTGCGTGTGTGTGTTATCAATCATTGCGTGATGTGTTATAGGTTTCCGCGGAATAACACAAGGCCGCCGTGCTCAATCACGCCTTGTTAAATATATTTTGGCGGTTTGCACAACCCAGACGCAGTATAATATAACACAGTCGATGTGTATAGTTGTCGCGATTAGCCATGGCGTGCGGCGAATGATCCGTTCACAGTCAAGACGGCAGTTTCGACACATTTTCCTATCGTTGTTCTCTCTCTCGTTCGCCGAACTTGTCATGCCGAATTTATATTAGTCCGCAATTTGGAAACGCCGTGCCCGAATTTAATACTAATGCGCGTTTACGCCGCCGCGGCACGTTTATTAACGATGCCGTTAAACAAATCTAACCTAATTATAAATATCGAACAGTGTTACACACTTCCACGTTATATAAATTTGTGTGTGTGCGTGTATGTATGGGTAGGCTACAATAATATAATACAGTGCGTGTCTGTGTGATTGGTTTTTATTTAAATAAAAGAAGATTTCTTCGACCACACTACAATAATTTATTTAATAAATACATTTATTATGACTTATTAGCCTATAGGCTAGTGTCTCACCACTGAGAGTCCATAGAAAAAAAGAATACATATACGAGTACGCTGTTTAGCCATCCGTTTGGTCAAAACCAACACTACAACCATGCAAAAGTTTTGGTCGTAAAAATCTCATGAAGCGTGTTATATGTAAAGAGTGGATCATTAGGTTCTTAAAAGCTTATAATATGATTCCAATATATTATGCTCTAAAAAAACCTTAAAATATTATCTTAACAATCATCAAACTAGTATTATATGCTTTCTTTACTTTAAATAATTTAAAAATCTGTATACCAGTTATAGGTATGATAGAAACATATTATGAAAAATATATAGTATAAATTAACATTCAATTTTAAAAATTTATAATATTTACATTTTTATCATTCATTTATTGCACGCCCTGTAATAATAAGTTTAAATATAAAAATAATTATTTATTTATTTATTTTTATTTGGATTAAGGCTTCAACTACTTAGATTATTAGCCTGGTATTGTGATGGGGAGGGAAAGGTTGGTTGGAATACGTTTGTATGCGTGGCAAGAACGTATTGCTAAAACCCTGGGTGGTCACCCATCAGAGTGACGGCCGGAACGTACTCTCGGAGCGTTGTCGTAGATTGAGAGCACTACTACGCATCACCAAGCCAAGGAAAAAAATGATGCATATTATCTTTTCTTTAGTAAATTATTTAAATGCAGTCACACTTAAAACAATCAAAAAAATTAGGACATTTTCAATTCAATTACAAACAAATTATACACCAATTTCCATAATTTTTCATTTTTGAATTGTAAACCTTTTTTTTCGCGTGATGAAATATTTGTACTATAGAGAAATAAACAAATATGACTTTTTTATGAACAAATAACACAATACATTCTTAAATATGAAATTTTTAAAATATGCTATAATATGCAAAATACATTTTTTTTACGAACTATTCAACCCCTAGTACTTTTCCCTAGTACTTTTCCTCCTATTTTCTACTTAATAAATTGCTCAAATTATTTACCCCTGTTGGCCTGTTGAGCTGAATATAGGCAAAAAATGTATGCAATAACTTTTAAAAATCTGCTCTCTATAGTTGTATGTATATTGTATATTTACGCAATTTATTTTGATCATAAAATAATCAAATCATACATAGAATTGCTATCAACATACAGTATTTGCCATTTGAAGCTACTATTATTCAGTTGAAGTTAATTTTTATATGAAGTCAAACTTTCAAATAAAAAATAATGTTATTTTTTTAGGAATGCAGTGATTAAATATTTCATTAGAATATATTCAAATGTGAAAAATAATTCATATTTTAGTAATTAATTATACATTTATACATTTCTCCTACCGTCTTTATTAAATTTTTTCATCTAAGTACAATTAACATTTTTAATAATTTTGGTTGTTATTATAAAAATAAACAATATTCATCAATAAACTATCAAATTATATAAATCTTTAAAATCTATCTTTTTATCAATTCTTTTTTTTTGTGTAACTCGTATTGCAGATTTTTGATCAAAGAACTATCAGTATCAAATAATTGATATAGGGCGCATTTAAAACTGCATTAAACGTATCCTTGGAGAATATCTTTGGATGAATAAAGCTTGAAATTGCCCAGTATAGGTTAAAATTGTCTGCCCAAATGTAAAATAGTATGACTTTCAAAATGTTTAATCAAAACCAATTTCATCAATGATATTTAAGGATGTTGTAAAAATAAAATATAAATGTTATACATTTCTTACCTACTCCCTGTATGTGATTATATTTTATAAAAAGTTAATGGACGCCAAAGCATATTGTTCAGTATTAATAACAAGAAAAATATTGGTAAATCGTACCTATTGATTTCATCGATTTAAAATGTGAAGTGTTGACAAGTAATGAGACGCCTATAAGGTTTATTGCATTCGTGATAATATATATAATATATATACATTATACCTAATTAACAATTGTATATGGTTGAATGGTTATGCTTGTCAATATGAGTAATAGGTATACGTAGTCATTTACTACATTCAATAAATAGTAATTTTTTCATCATTGTCAAGAGTTTATAAGTTTTATTATCAATTTAAACGATATTATTGAAAAATTAATGAGAAAATGACAATGTAATTTTGAAGAAGAAAAATATATGTAGGCCGTTCAATTTTATCGAAGGTCACTAAATTACAACATCAAGCACCCTAATTTAAAATGTATACTAGAGTTATAATTACTAATTATCATAGAAGAATTATTTATTTACGTACACGTATTATATATTATATTAATTAACTGTTGATATTTATTTATTAGCCAATCGTCAAAACTCAAAATAAATTTTGCTATAATAGGTATTTATTTATTAAATTTCTTACACTATTCAATTTTTAATATAAACTGAATTAAATTGTTCAAGTTTTTTTCTCAAGTTTCAAATCCAAATTAGTTTTCAGTTAAAAACAAATTAAGTTGGGGTATAGTAAAATACTGAAATATGAGTAAAATGCCTACTGGTGATATTATGAGAGTGAGTACTTGATAGTTAATACATGCCTTAACATTTAAAACAAATGAATTAGTTAATTAATTATTACATTTCATTTTAAAGTTCAGATCGTATATCATCTGAGTATAGATAGCAAAGATTATTATTTGATCTTTACTCAATAATAATTTGGCAAACGATAACTATAGCTATAAAAAAAACGCCTTATCTGTAGTTGGCCTCTGTCACTAACGTGTTCTGAGGTCAGGTTTCGGTTAACATCTAGTTCCCAGATAGATGACCAACCCAGTTTTAGTGACCAATCCTCGCCCCACATACACGTGTTCCTCAACAAAACCGCAGCCTCCCAAAAAATGCTAATAGCCCATAGTTACTGATGCTTATGATCAATAATAATAATAAAAAACTTTATTTTGTTTTAAAATAATAAATTAATACAAATGTTCATCGCAATATCCATACATTTGTCATTATTATAATTTTAAATATAAACAATGACAGTTGATGATCAAAATATGCTGATTTCATATTAAAAATTATTATTTTAAAAGTAAGTAGTCGAATAGAAAATTTTACTGCAAACACTTAACTATCAGAAGATGCAGGTAAGTAGTATGGTAAATATTTAAGTTTAACACAAAAATGTATAACGAATACATGTTTTTCACTAACCAAAATGTACTCACTATAAATATATTAATTAATAAGTATTTTTTTTCTAATAAACCTATCATAGTATAGAATGTAAATATTATTTTGTGGTTCAACTGTTTTTTTGTTTAACTTTCAATATATCGTAATAACTTACGAGCAGTTCATAATAATGTTACATAAAATATCGGTTGATAACTATCACAATTTATTTTTAACTAGAAATGAATTACTTTATAATATGCTTGTGCAATGCAATATGACGACCCTACTTGCACGATGACATACATTTTACCCATACATACAGACGCACCCCGAATGGGGTGGATATATTGCTGCTGTGCCATACAATATTAATCTATTTTGAAAACCTTTATAAGCCTCACTATACTGCTCACAAACAAAAAAGAACAAAAAACATAATGAATAAAAAATAATAATGACTACAACTATAGTGAACAGTGAACACATCCTATGGACCGTTTCGCCATGTAAACAAAATACTGTGCGTTTATTGTACAGGTATATATTATACCTATAATATAATATTATATCGTTATGCAATGTTTGCGTTTGCAACACGAACCGATCGTGTGAAAAGAAGTGGAAGACTGCCTGGAACGACGTAGTTATATATAGTGTTGATCGCAGGACGGAATACAATAGATTCTCGCCATCAATCGATCTAGAACGTGTGTACAGTTCTTAGCCGTTTTTCGATCATCCTCTGTAATACGTTTATTATAATTTATAGTTACCTATCGTTTGTTTCAACGTCAAGAAAAATGTTGTCCAAGGTACAGCGTCAGATCATGTTCATTTGAGATAAATTTTGTTCGTCTATTAAACTATTTCTCTTTGATTTTTTTCTCGCCAAAGGTTATTGTCGGTTCTTGCGTCCTGTTGTACGTCAGTTTTACGGTCCAATCGTATCCTCAAGGTTACGGCGGCGGTGGCGGACACGACGACGACGACCACGTGGACTACTATGTGGGTATCACCATTATAATATGGTGTTGTAGTAAAAAGTGTAAAATCAAATATGCGGTTCACCAACCTTTTCCTATTTACCTATAATACAATATCATAATTATTCATAATAATGTGCATCGTGTCTACTGTCGGTCGTTCTAGTGCGAAAATCCGACATAGTTTTATCATTATATTATAATTTTTTTCGTTTCCTTTTCAAAACACCGAGCGTCAGACGGCGACGACTTCACGACTTACGACATAATTGCAAGATTCCCTAACGTGAGTGTGCATGTGTGTGTTTTCGGCAGGCTCATCCAAAGTACTCTTACAAGTACGGCGTACAGGACCCGCATACAGGCGACTACAAGACCGCGCACGAGTACAGAGATGGCGATGTGGTAAAGGGCTCGTACAGCGTGCATGATCCCGATGGTACTCTGAGGACCGTCGAGTACGTGGCCGACAAGGAAAACGGTTTTAACGCGGTCGTCCACAATTCCGGTCACGCCAACCATCCAGACCACTACGAACACTATTAAACAGCCAAAGGTGATGATACCAACAATTGTTACCTAAACTAAGTCCTCATATTGGCTCCCAGTAGTTGTTTTATTGTTTTTATTGCTTTTTCACGAGGGTTCTCCTCTTAATTTCCCGGGAAAACGCTTTAAAATTCGTTTCAGACTAATCGTCGTTCTTCGTTGCTTCGAGAAGAATATTTCAGTTTAGTCGGTCGTGTTTTAGACGTATTTATATTTATATTTTATAAACTCTCGAATTCAATTGGTAATTAATCGATTATTTTTGATTTGTTGTATAGCATACTGTATAATTAGTATAAATCGTTACTCATATAATGGAGGCTCGTCTAAAAATAGGTTTAAAGATGCGATTTCGTAATGAATTTTAACAATTTTAATAGATACTAGAATACAATCCCGGAATGAATGATATAAAATGGTTAACGGGAACTTAAGTGTTTAACATGATTTTATACTGTGTCTGTGTATTCGTAATCTATTAATCTATACCATAGTTTTGAAAAATGGCTAAGTATTTTATATGGGAAATGCCAATTGGGTTATTACTTATTACAATTAAAGTTTAAAATTATAATATTAATTTATTATAACTCTTCTTCTTAGAGTCCATCTGCTATTAAGACCATACCGTCACACATCCAACCCTTCAATTTTTTTTATCAGCAGCTCATGTTTTCTAGCCTAGTCCTGTGGTCCTCTACTCAGTGACTCTAGGTCCTTTTTAATTATATCACACCATCTCAAATTATTAAAGTTTTAATGTATGATTTACTATTTACTTAGGTAAGAAAGTTTCTTTGTTTATATTTGCAAAGTCTATTTTAATGCTATAATAAATAAAAGTCATCAGAGAATTTATTGTACTATTATTGATAGTAATTGGTCAACAATTAACGACCCGTAACTGTAAACTATATTTTTTTTATTTACTGTTTATAGTTACTTGAAACTAAAATTAATACTAATCAACTTTCAAACTATAATTATTATGATCATTTTTATTTTAAATATTTCGAACTTTCGAACTTTAAAGAATATATTTTTACCATTTGATTCAATAATTAATATAACTCAAGTACACTTTTCATAAGGGTTTTATATTCAAAGTCCATAAGCCTTCTAAGTTAGAATATAAAAATCTTTTTTTTTTTGTGTAATGTACCTTAAACAAGTTTTGAGTTAGTTAATAATATCTAATTTTAAAACACATTTTATTATGCCTGGTTCAATATAATGTTATGCTTTAAAAAAAATATTATTATGTGTTCCATAAATTCAATGTTTAAAATTAAATTGACTAAACTTGTTCATAATTATTTATTACATCATGAAAATATTTAAAATATAAAATTATTACTATGAGTTGTACATAATTATGTCTGTTATTGAATAAAAAATATAAACAAACATTAATATTTATGAAAAATACATCAAATAGGTACATTTAATCATTAATTTAAAAAAAAATCCTCATTAATAGATTTTACTTTCAGATGATCTACTCCGAGGTAATTATATGGTTTATAACTTCCGATAACTATACTCATTTTCCAACATAAAGGACACAGGAAAACAATTTATTATATAACAGTCTAGTCTTTAATTTAACATATTTGCTTTGACATATTTGTCAGCAAAATTATCACACATATTATACTTTTATACATATTATAATCATTATCATTATATTATTATTTTTATATTATTATTTATATTTTTTTTTACATATAACTTATAACTTAGTATCCTTAAGTACCTATGTTGGTATGTTAAAGTGATAGTATAATACACAATTATTATTACTATTACTCATTGTATTTATATAATGGCTGATATATAGGTAATACACCAATATTGTAATTAATATATGTTATTTTATAATTTTATTACCACAAATATATAACACATTTATTTTCAAAGATCTACTTTTTTTTCTTAACGAATTCATGTGTGACCGTTTTACTGAGAACTAGTTACGTTTATTTTAGAAAATTACTATTGTTATATAAGTAAAATAAATAAATGTTTGAGAGAAATATATTGGCTATATCTAATTGGGTCTTCACGCATGAAAGATAAAAATCGAAGACAGATTGGATAAACCAATATTCTGGTTATGAAATAATCACATAGTTCAACATAATAATGCTGGTTAAATAAAACCCCGGAAAACGTTGGTAAAAAGTACTTAACTGTATAGATATTAAGGCAAGTATGACACATCATGTGCTATGTGTAATTTTATTCCCATGTTATATTATTTTATATTATATTGTAATGGAATTATTTTATTTCGATACATATAATTTACTATACACATTACACATGCATAGTATAACTATGACACGTAAATAGTTTAAACACTTTTAAAGCGATTTATATAATTTAAAATAATTTTGATACAATTTCAATCGGATTATAACAATGTTTTTAATTTTTTTTTCTAGTTTCCCCGACTTAGTCATCTGAATTTATTGTTAAGTTTGTACAATACAATTTTTAATGTCAGAAACAATAGATGTCAATTTATATAATTCGAATAAATAAAGACAATAACATAATTACAACATTACAACAGTAACTTAAACAGTGATTTAGTAGATATAATAATATATTAATAGTGTATAAAATAACAAGGAATTAGAGGGGTATCTTATTATTTACACATGATTTTAAAATGTTGATCAATAAATATAATATTATAATTACTATTTTATTAGAGGTAACCCACGGCAATATAGGTTATTGGGTGTAAGATTGTATAGTAGGAGTTATTTTTTTATATTTTTTTGGTGGGTTTTTGAGTCGGTAGGGTACCAACCAAGGGTATGTATGTGTGCCATGTTTTGTCTCTAAAAACCCTGGTGGTCACCCATCTGAGAGCTAGCTAGCGTAGCGTAGCGTCAGAAATCTTACGTGATTGCAGTCAGTCACTGGGCCACCACCATGGCACATAATAATAATAATAATAATAAATATTATTATTATTAATTATATAGATAATAATAAAACACTAGGACAATGCGTAGTATGAATGAGTATAATATTATAATAATATGTTGTAAGAAATGGTGGCTTGAGAGAAGTGTCAACAAGTCTCAGTGAGAATATACTTCAAAGATATAAACTTGGCCAAGTTATAATATCTATATATAGATAGCAGCCTCTGCATGTAGTCCGTACTAGTGCGCCCTTGCAGAACCCAAACTGATTTGGAACTTTCCTCCATCCCTTGTGGGTTGCGTGGTATAACTCAAGTCACTGCAGTTGTAGCTTTTTCCAAAAACTCATTTGGTGTGTCCAATAGATTAAGATAGGTAAAATTAGAAAACACCACATAGGTATAACTATTTTTGATTACTTTTCGAAATTCTTAATAATAATCCTTCGGCTTTATATGCATATTGTACGTGTGTCGAAACAACAATTTACGCTACAGTATCAGTGTTAAGCCCCCTTTATCAGTTGCGTATAAAAACTGTGATGGATACTTTTTGGCTTTTGCCGTTAAGTTTATTACAATTTACTATACAAATGTAAATGAATTAAGTAATGTCCATTTGGATTTTACACGAGTTAATGCTACGAAAGTAGTTTTAATAACTATTCGATACTAGAATACCTATACACTTACGTGGTATGCAAATTGCAGATATGAATTCAAAGTTTATAACGTACTGCAGTTCTTCAAGCATATACGCCACGATACAAGGTAAGTACACAATACACACTTAGAAATCTGAAGTAGATTTAACACCCAGCGGTACCAGCTTAGGTCCAATTGGTGCAAATGCAATACCAGTTTGATGATAGTTGGGTTATTATTAATAAGCGTTCTACTTCTACACCTAACGAAAGTTATTGGGGCTAACTTGAAATACGTCATGTCGCTACTGGTTAAATCTTCCGGTATATCCAAACCTACGTTCTCTTTTTCACCAGTTAATATTTTTGAAATATTACACATAATTTGAAATCCTTTGTTTTTATTGAGAATTGTTTGTTATTTGTTATTAAAAGCAGTTCCAGCTGTACCTGTTAATTAACTAAACTTTGTCGAAGTATCTTGTACAATTTCAGTCAATAATACACGTTAAATACCCAAGTAAAAATAGAATAGTTTCCATGAAACTATACAAGTCATAGCTTATACAAATATATTTAATATTTTAATGTCAATTTAGAACAGATTGACCGAAATAATATAAATATTACGAAAAAAAGCATTTATACAAAAAAATTATTAAAAACATGCATTTATATGCTCTAGCCCATGAAGTAGGTATGCAAAAATATGCAAAATAAGATTTGATATTTGGATTATAAATAAGTCAAAACAAATTTTGGCCGAATCTATTTTATTATACAGTGTAGCAAAAAAACATGCAAATGCATTAAATTCACAGCCTGTTTATTAAGAATCAACACTCTATTAATGTTGTATTAACCAACACACTTGGTTAAATTAACAACTTCTGATGTTGCAATTCAAAATAAATAAATATTTTTGTTAAATAGATTAAAATATTATATGTCAATATTAAGTACCTATATATCAATTAATATGAAGTTTTATTGTTTAGTATATAATATATATAGCCCAGACAGTACGTATTCGAACACATTTATTTACAAATTCTACACCAAATGTAATTAGACAAATGAAATTACAAATATTTGGTATTCTTGTAAATATAATATTTTTATTGAAAATAAAATGTACATAAACATATATTTTCAGTGGTACAAAAAAAATGTATAATGATTATAACAGTATAGATACATACTTGTACTCTAAATATAATACAATAAAATAACTTAATGGGCTTAATGTTTCATATAATTAACTGTACAAGTATTTATAAGTACCTAATTTATAATAAAATACAAATTATAGTGCATATCGTAATGTTTACAATTTGCCATGTTCACTAAGAACTCTAATAAATGTAGTCTTCAATTCAGACAAATCATTTATATAATACCCAAAAAGATTTGTTTCAGTCTCATCATATTTCTATGTTATATTTATATTCGCATTTTCTATACACCAAAATATTTTGACTTGTGTTTAACTATTTATAGGCATATGAAATGTTCGATTATTATTATTATTTTTTTAAACCAATGTTGATAAAAAATGTTTCACTCTGTCAAAAAACTTGAAAATTGAATACAAGGTTCTTCGTTAGTGGTGTTTTATAAAAATTACAAAAAAAAGTTGAGCGTAAATCTACAATTATTTTTTATGAACGTTTGAATTTAGAATTTCGACAATATTAATAAAAATCACTAAAATTTTCAAATTATTTTAAGTTAGAAATTCGTAAAAAAAATTTTTTATACCTTAGATTTTAAAAATTGAGTACAAGATTCCTTATAAGTTTGTCTACCTTTATCAAAAAAAACTCCTACCCAAAAGTTAAATTAAATTTTACGAGCGTTTAAAGAACAAATTTTTACAAAATTCAAATCATTCATAGTTTACAAATAATTTTAGAGTTAAGAATTTTTTTTATTTTCAATCTAGTTGATTTGTTAAGACATAGATAAATTGGTGCTCTCTAAATAATAATTCTTTAATGAAATACCGTTTTCGATTTAAGAATTCATACGACATAATTGCGTGTTCAAATATTCAATTAATTAGAATTAATGTAAGTCGTATAGGTACATTTTTTTTTATATCAAAATATTATTTTTTATTGATTACAATTTAAACTCAACAAATACAAAAAAAAAATTAATTGTGATCCCT
The DNA here is from genome assembly GCF_001856785.1 of Myzus persicae. Classification (NCBI taxonomy): domain Eukaryota; kingdom Metazoa; phylum Arthropoda; class Insecta; order Hemiptera; family Aphididae; genus Myzus; species Myzus persicae. The sequence continues at coordinate 206,852 of NW_019100626.1, read as the reverse complement.
TCAAGACTCTCTCTCTCAGTCGTAAGATGTGAGACCTTTTTAGTGGCCTGCCTCACGTTGGTACTATAGTGAAAGACGGACTTAAAAGGCATCCCAATCGAATGGCAATTTGATTCCGCTTAGTATAGTCAGATAGCCAGTAGCCACCACTCTTATGATAAGATACGGCAGTATATATACATATAAGGCGGTCAGCTTAAGGAATTTATTATTATTCTGACAATTCAACGACAGTCTAGGTCACAACACTATTCTGTAATCTTTAAAAATAGTGTAAATTTTTATGTTTTATACCTATTGCCAGACATTTAACAATTAAATTATATAAATATTTGCATATCGATACTAACGTCTGTCGTCTAACACTCTAACACATGCCGTATTCATAATTTTTCGCTGAACCATAATAGCAACAGGTCGGTAAAAAACCAAATTTTGTATCAGGTGTCAGATGTATAACAAAGAAGTCGAGAGTAGAATTGAAATCTTGTTTTGCGTTGTACAATATTATTTTGAATCTTACTATTTTCGATAGTTATATCATTTAATTTTAAACGTATCTATTGAAGTACTATACCTACGTACTATACACCACACGGATTTTCAAAACCTCTATTTTGAAAAAAACATTTTTCTAAAAATAAAATTACTTAATCATTAATAAAAATAAAAGTAATTAGGATATAGGTAATTTCTAATTTCGCCAAAATTTTAGGGCTGAAAAAACTCATATTCACAAAAAGAAAAATGAAAAATGTTATTTTTTGGTACTATAAACTAAAAAAAATGTTGAAATTTTAAAGTTGTCGACCATAACTTTTAAATAAAATTAGATTGGATTTGTATGAAACATGTAAAAACTCATATAAGCGTTTAATGGTTTTTTTAAGTGAATAACTTCTTTCGGTGCTGTAGCGTAAGTCGGATTCATGGGCTTAACCATTGCGACCAAAATGCGTTACGGGCTTGGCTTACTCGATACAAGGGTCCAAGACTATCGGATTTTGATAGCCAGTCACCGTGTTCCTACTAGCTCAGTAAATATTCCGTAAAAGGCAAACTGGGCGAACTGGGCAAACTGGTCTTTCGACCGTCCGTCGAAAAACATCACTGTCGGTTTACCGCAATTCAACTCTGCATATACATATACATTTGTACAAATGCAAACAAAACCAGACGACAGAAGCCGGCTGCAATATCCAGTCGTCGATTTGGACCTTAAGTTTTCTATGGTAATAATAATTAATTCATCTTATCTTTGTATAATAATAATTAATTTTAATTGAATATTTTTTTTTTATCTTTCCATTATAAACTTAATACTTGGCCATGATGAATCTCATACCCTCTGTAAAGAAGTTTCACTTCATCAGCGATAACTATTGCAACTCTCACGATTTTTTAAATTATAACTGTTTGAACAACGGTACGATAATATTAAAATATTACTATTGCAATTACAATTAACAACTAAGCGTATTTGATAGCGATCAGTATAGAACATTGAAATTTATGTATATGTCACAGCTAAAGTGTTGAATTCCGTTATTTTATGAAATAACTAGGTAGTTCATGAACTACCTACGAATGTTAGTTGAAGTATGAAATAATACATGAAAATTGTACTTTAACTAGTTATTTCATAGAATATCTATATTTATTCAATACAATTTCAGTTTGATATCCGTCAAAGTATAAAATACATTAAAATTTAAAATATATATTAAAATATTTTATTTTACTGAATTAATTATAGTTATATTATTTATTTATTTGTTCGTGTAAGGCTATTATGGCATTTAGAGTTGCACAATACCTCTTTTTCTACAAACACATTGCTTTGTGCCACATTTTTTGGTACAAGTGCACTTAAAAAAACCCTGACCAGTTCCCAGTGACTGCGCAGTTGCCGCAGACCTTAATTTAATACTTTTATTTGGAACAGCTTCTACAGCTAACAAATTTTCTGAACATACTGTGAGCTGGGATCGAGCGTATAGTTGTAATAACACTCCTGTAACTATAATGTATAGATAGGTATCAAATAAATAAAAAATAAAAAATAAACGGACGTCAATCTTATATGATTTAATATGTTGTATTAAATTGTTGAAAATGTTAGAACAATATTTATTTATCATGATATTTTGTTATTTACAATTTGACACATTAACGAAGTGATGCCAGGGAATGTATAAAATAACTAGTTAAAGTATAAATTATGTACATTACCTATAAGCTTTGGTTATTTTATAAATTACCAGGTATTTCATAAACTAACTGATTCAACACTTTAACTGTAGCATATATTATATACCACAATATAGTAATGAAATAATCACCTTTACCAAATTAATTTTTGGAACGTCATAGTCGACGACCTTTCTCTTTGTCATTACTTCCCTAAAAATCAAGATAAGCATTAGATTAAAATAAATGATTATCCTATGTTGAATACAATTTTTTGGTATCAAAATTTTTTTAAGTAATATTTTTATACAGCATTAGACTACAATTTTTTACTCTATAAATTGTTATGCACAAGGTGGGTAATGACCTATGGTTTTCAACTATACCTGGTCAAATTAATTAAACCACATCTGGTCAAAAATGTGTGCTATTTATTTTACCTACATATTACTTACACAACCCTACACTATCCACGTTCTATATGTAAGCAAGTTAATAATATAAAAGTTGAGACCAAGTCCTTTCTGTTAGTATATAAAATTTATACTTTCATTGTGCAGCCGTAAATTAGTATCATTTCTACCCACTAGAGTATTCATTTTTGCCTACTTTAAACGCCGTTTTAGTTATTTATAAATTATCATATTCTGGGTTACCTATACCTTGTTCCAAATGAGAAAACACCAGGCGGCCACAGGCAAACCCGATTTTGCTACGTAAGTCTAGTATCTCCTCGTTTGGAATAAGGTATAGGTGTTTTCTATTGTATTTATCATTATTATAATTATATTCGTTTGTCTTAAATGTATAATGATGGATAATATAATGGATGTAACTATGTATAATGAAATATATTAGTGATGTTTTAATATAATAGAATATTTAAAAAAAAATTACATATTATGATAGTTTAAATCAATAAGTTTCAAAGTTAAACTATTTAAAAAATAACAACTTTTTCTCATTATTCACTAACCACATAATATAATAATATATGAGTTCAGACTGGGATATAACTATAATAGAAAAACCACCGATGTTTCGCCCTTATATAAAACTAGAAATATATGTTATTTTGTAATTTTAGTTAGATAGCAATTAATGGATAAGCTAGAACAATCAATAATATGTATGGATAATGGATATTACAGAAATAAATTAATAGTATACTAACAGAGTATGCTTGGCTTATAGCATTATGAATTTATATGAGGGGCCTATATCCTATAATTTTACAGTTTTACAACATAAATTCTAAAAATGTCACTAAAAAAATATGTAAATTAGACTGAACGATATGCTTTTAGCTTTGTTAAATTGATTGAACGAAAAAAAGTAATCACGGCAAATAAATGAAGAATGTTTTTAAATATATATTAATTTACCAGAATTCTAGATAATAGTGGATATTCTACAAAATAATAATAGTATATAATATTACACCATTATACTTTTTTAGTTTATTTATAAATACATAAATAAGTGGGACAAGTGGAAAACAAACAAAAAAGATCTTCTCTTCCCCAAATTTTTTTTCTCAAACCCTCGACGAATTTAAGTATGTGGAAGTGGACGGACGACTGACTTCATGTAAAAATATTATTAGTTTGTAGTATGAAAAATGTTTTTGTATACATATTATATACAATAAACAGGGCTCATGAGTTCATGTCCTAACAAATGACTAAATATGTATGCACTCATGTACTAAAACAGTCAAAATATACATTGAAATATGCCTTAAAAATTTCAGAAATTGTTAATTGAATTAACGCACTCGCACACACGTCGCGATAACTAATTGCTTAACACGGGCTACAAGTTTTATTTATAATAATTCTACGTCTCAAAAAATATATATATATTATACAATGCAAGAATATAAATTATTGTATTTTCATCAAATGATGCCCAATCAAATAGAAAAACGCATATATATTCAAAACAAAATTTCAAATACTCAACCATAGTAGCTTGAAATGGATTTCTATGTCACCTATCATTAATCCGACTTAACAAGATTGTTATGCAAATGCATTAACTCACAAACCCTGATTATGTATACATTCATATGTCAATGTAAATACTTCTTTGAACATGCTACATTGTGATTAAAGGAAAAATACTTTATAACCATCATCAGGGTTGATTATTTTAATAGAATTTTCGGTATAGATTATAAAATATAAGCCTCTTGTTTCATTTTTTGATTTATTTATTGTATTACTATTAGATTGTTGTAAAAATTATAATTTATTAATCTGATTTCAAAGAAAACTCTTATCAATCAGCTATAGCAGTGAAAAGATACTTAATGTCACTAATATTGACTTATAAGCACGGACTAAGATATCTTAGTCCATGCTTATAAGTATAGCAGAGAACGGGATTTCAGGAATTCTTTATAGTGTACAACTATAATTGGTTATTAAAAAAGTAATATTGCAATATTTTAGACATTTAAATTAAAAAAACAAGGCACACGTCTACTGTTTTTTTTTACAATGTGTCATATTGATAAGATATGAACATTACACATTCTAATATTCGTTGAATATTATATAAACTATAAATAGTATATATATTTTATAAATATTGCCTCTAGTCAATAATAATTATATAAGATCGAATTTGTTCAAGACGCTTATAATATACAGTATGCAAATTAATAAATGGACAATAGTATAATAATAAAGAAAATTAATACCATATTGATGCCTTGTATCGAGATTATATATCCAAATCTACCACATCCAAATGTAATAAAATACATACCTATACGATATACTTATGGCTATTAACTAAAGAGTTAAATTAATATTATTTTACAACAATAAAACACCGAAACAAACTATATTACAACATCGTCAACAGTATATTAAATATATTATAATATATTATATAATATTATACATTTTTTATGTTATTTAAATGTCTAGTCATTCAAGCGCATAATTTTGAAGTATCATTCGACATAAATTTTCATCTTAAAAGATGAATAATTATAAGCTAGTATAAAGATAAAATACAGATTGCAAAACATCTTACAAAATCTGTAACATTTGTTTCATCTATTTACAGACATTTGAAATTTAAAAAATTGTTTAGGCAAAAAAACTGATTTATTAGGTCTAAAAATTTAGTACAATATGTTTCTCTTAATTTGTTCTTAAAGTAATTAAAAAGTATAATAAAAAGTAATATAAAAGTATATCATATACGGGAGCAAAATTTAGTTAAATTTTGATGAAATTATTTATAATTAAACTTTTATGGAGTTTTGTAATATTTGTTTTAATAAAAATTTTTAGCTATTCCGTATTTAATGATTGTGCATACATAATGCAATATTCATAATATTTAACCTAATATTAAGCACGACCATTTTAATATCATTTTACGGTAGGTACGTTGGTAGGTATTGGCTTATAACTTATAAATTAAAAACAATAATATATAGTATAATAAGTAATATCTTAAAAGTATTATAATAATTATGTATTATATTATTATGCAATGTGTTTAGCAAAAATTAGTTCAACCTACGATATAAGGTACTATAGTATTTAGTATTATATTATGTATATATAAGTAATTTATAAAATATCCTTAGAAATAGAGACACACTATTACTGCTCACAATCGTTTTTCATGGATGCAATACATTTATAATTGAATTCAAACGTAATTCATTCATTACAGTGTCCTATTCAATGACAATTAACTAGGTATCTAGTATCAAACTCTACTACCTATAGACAGCGACTACACAGGTTTTTTTTAAAAATATTTATATAATATATTTATAATATTATGCACTTGTATTTCATTTTATGGAAATTATTACAACATAACATGTCATTTTATATAAAAACATTTTAACAAAGTAATTTATTGTTAAAATTATAATGAATGTATAGAGAAAATATATATTTTTAAGCGTAATAATTGATTAAATATTAAATTATTTGTAGTTTATACTTTTACTCTATAGTATAAACTCTATATAATAAATACCCACTAATATTTTTTTTGTCACATTAAATGACCATATTTAAAATTTAAATACATTTATGGGTTATGTTTATTTTTTAAGCAAATACATAGATATTTACCATATTTTTTTCATTTTTAACATAGACTTCCTTCGATTATACATAAACATTTATTTAATTTAAAAATAAACATTGTAAATTAAATTAAAAATAATTAATTCTACGCACATATTATACAATAACAATATATTTGTGTATCGATTATTTCAATATATTGAATACATAAATAATAAAGAATAAGTATAATATAAACTATATAATAAATATACTATGATCGTATTATTATGTATCACTAATACAAACAATATCTAAAAGTATTGTGTTCACTTTAAAGTTTAAGTGATTATTTGTTTCTTAATAGTTAATATAGGTGATGGACGATAGAATCAATAAGTCGATAGACAGATAGATCATAAATAAGCAAATAACCATACCTTATAGGTATGATGTGTACATAGTCAAAAACTTGCAAAGATAGATTTAAATATAAACATCAGTACCAAGCACCATTATTGGCTGTCTGCAACAGTGTTCATATGATAATCTTATGAAAAAGAGTTCAAGGAAAAATGTCATAACAAAATCAATCTAAACTCTAAATTTATAATTTATTTTGATCATTATTCATCTAAAAAGATAGCCAAACAAAAGTTTAATTTGAAATGTGTGGGCTTACTTGTATTTTTTGATGTCAAGATAAAAACGTAGAAATTAATCCAATGACCTACTATAATTATGACAGTAATACACGCAGGTAATAGTACACAATTTGTTATTAAAATATTTTGTCTAAAATAAAAAAACGTCAACTACAAGTCCGTCACTTATATTAAGTTATGACACTAGTTTTTAGTTATACTAAAATATATTATCAATGACCAATATTACTACGTTAAATTTATTAAATTTACTACTATAAATTCAATATTACTACGTTTAAATCATAGATTGTCACTTAGCTTTGTGAGAATTAAATTAGTCTTACACTCCAATGAGATGATCAATGCTATATGCACCTTCTGAAGATAACCATTAACAGTAATCTATATCAAATTCATCTCTTATATAAACTCACAAGTCACAACTAATATTCAAATACAATAATATTTTGAATATTGATACACATAAATTGGTTTTGGTATACATACACATACATATACGCTATATGGATATGCAATATGCTAAATAAATCGTACATAGATATATCAATAATAAAAATATTTGGTTATACGAATGAGAAAAACCATTCATCCGTATTTCAAAAGAGCGGAAAAGTAGAGCATAATAAATACTACTAACAAATAAATATGAGGCGCCTTAAAGGCGATGACAAAAAATGGTGCAAGTTGAAACATAATATACTATATAGTAATTGAAATATAGAAATTTTAAAAGTTATCAAGGAAAATAATGACTATGGATTTTAATTATTAAGTTAATTAAATCAACACACGAATATATTGGTACAAAACCAATACTTTCATGGCATATGAACAAATAATAAAAAATTAAATAATACCATGTAGGCTAATTAAGTCCTATACCTATTACCTATGTATATTAGTCTATACACAAGGAGTTTTAACCATTTACTTATGTGATTAATGTAAAACTAGTGCATATTGCCACAAGGAAATACTATCCGACATTGTTTATCTAGTAATTAGTATCTAATAATTATTACTAATTAATCTGTAACAAATTTGTATAACAAGTTTTGTTTTATCATTTTTTATTTATTACTTATATTACCTATACTATACTGGTACAGCTCGAAAATAAAATGATAGCTTTTTCATAATTTTATTGGATTTCTATAAAAATTTCAATTTTATTATTTTTAATTCTTCAATATTTGTCTTGACATTTTTTGAAATCTATTGAAAAATTCGATCAGTCTGAGTTATCATATATTTTTGAATGTTGTAAAATATTCCAATGTTTAATTAAAAATCTATACTTCGGGAATAATAAGAAAACTTGTTTAAAATACCTATCTCAAGTAATGAAGTCTTAACTATGAGACAAAACGAAAAATTAACAATCTTTAATTTTAAGTTTCTATGCTATAAGATAAGCTGATTAAAGCTTAACTTGCTCAAAACACTGTCAATATATTATATATGTTATATATGCTCGCAGCATAATATTATTCCCAATACGAAACTCGATCATCCTACTCTTATCCGACGCAACATTGCAGCTCAAAATTTAAAATGTCAAGCGGACAGGATGGTAACCAGAGGCAAAAGCATCCTCCCTCCTTTAAAAGTTGGTGACAATGTGCTGGTGTCAATCCCGTCGATGGATCAAGGGCGAGGAAATGCAGCAAACCGTCTTGCAGTTATTATAGAAGAAAAATATGACAAATTTCGTATCGGGACTAAAGAAGGGATTCTAAGCACATGCCGAACAGTTTGGTAGCTACCGAGTACTATTCTCTGACGATAGCAGACGTTCAACAAAATTAATATTCATTACGGGAACTTGTTAGATTGGGGTCCGTTGGTACCGGACAAGGCTATTGACGTTGTACTTGTCGTAAAAATTGTTCATCTACAAATTGCACATGTAAAAAAATGGTATGATGTGCAATTTGGCTGCCAGCCCGGCCATATACTTGCCAAAATATAAAATACAATACAAGTTTTTTTAAATTTTTTTACATGGTTTTTATTTCCAGTGTTTTACACACTTATTTAAATTCAATTATGTTTTATAGTTTTGGGTCTTGAAGATTTAACTCAATCAGCGGTTTGAGTTGCCGATTTCACGCATTCGGTAACAACATTGCTGATTTCACAAATTCGGCGTAACATATATACTATATTAATTATAATATCAAATATGTATTAATATAATAATATGCAGAAAGAATAAAATATAATTAAAACAAATTAAGTAGGTACAATGTACCTGGTACATTATCTTATTCCATTTAACTATCAATTTTATTCAAAACTAACATTAATATTTAATACGCAGTTGATATAGTACATAAAATAGAATATGATTCCATTTTTATAAATAAGTCCATTTTTAATCCTAATTACAGTTAATAAAATTTCAATTAGTATTGTAATAATAGTACTAACTACAATTACTGAAAACTTTATGTGTAATAGTAGTACCTAACTACTTAACTTATGTAATTTTTGTAAACTGTATTTTTTTAAAATTAAGTAGGTAGTAGATACATAGTACAATAGGTATATATAGGTTGTATGAAGATAATAATTAATAATTGAATAGCTTTAATTTGAAAAATAATAATTTATCATACTTATAATTATACTCGGTATGTTTGATAGTATTAAGTTTACCTATACAAAAAAAACTAATAATTATAACTTATTAAATCTTTTAGATATATTTCTAGTAGGTAATTGAAGGTTATTTACTTATTTATGTTCCAAAGTCACCGGAACCAATTTTAAACATTCAATTATTTTTAATTATTACATTATATATATTTACATTTATATGTAATTATTAGAAGTTTATAATTTTCAAAAACATTCTCAGTGGACTTAAACTTTCCAAGTAAGTATAGTATACGTATAATGCTTTATTTTTGTGAAAAATAATAATATCTCATTATACCTAGTACCTACATAGCTACATAATAATTCATAATTTTTAGGTGAGAATAAATATTTTTAAAAATGATTAAAATTAATGTAATGCAAATAGCTTGAACAATTATAAAATAACATTACAATCTATTATTATGTAATTCTTACAAATTCTATAACAACATGCACCATTGCATCAACATGAATTATTACGTATATTATAAATAAAATTAACATAATATAATAAATATTACGTGGTAAAACGCTATGTTGAATATTTTAACATAAGTATGTTTTTGGGCTGGGTTCAGATATTTTGATTTTCTGACTCAACCCGATTTTGGGTAACGTTTTCGTTGCCATGGTTACTTATTAACAAAAACAAATTTATGGTTCATGTATTTTCAATGTAGAGAAAAATCATCGAAAGCGTGCTATGGTCTTAAGGTAGAACCTACTACTTAATAATTTTTATGAGATTATACTACCTCAATATTTTCAAAATTATAAAATATCAGTGATTTGATGTGTTTTGGTTGTGGGAGTGTGATACATTCACGTGCATGAAGCTACCCTCATTCCCGACCAATAACAAGACCAATTTATTTAAAAATTATGTAGATAGTAATTTTGTAAATCATTTGAAAATATTGCAAATCATTACTGAGTCAAATATAAAGGAAATATGATCGATAGGGGCCAGATTCACGTAGCACCCACGTTTTGAAGTGCATAATATATCTATAGGTGTGATTGGCATTTTTCAATTAAATTGATCAGGGGGAGAGTCACCTTCACGAGCGTTCATGTGTCTTCAACTTCTATTAAAAATAAAGTGATATTATAGAGTCTAGTCTAGTCCATCATAAAATAACGGTACCCACATACTACATACATGATTATTTGTTGACAAAAAACCGTTGTGGTTATTGTTGAGTTGAAAATAGCGGTGCAGTCCGTTCATCGTTTTATCCATAATAATATAATATAATTAACTATAACTAATTACTTTATTTTACTATTCAAAGTCAGCGGGTACAACATATTAAAAATTAAATCTAGATCATGTGATTATTAAAAAATTAAACAGCTATTTGAAGTGTTGAGTAATAATTGAGTGAACTAGGTAAAATCATTTTGTCCTAATATTGTTATTTATTAATTATTACCTTAACAATTTAAAATCATAGATTCCAGAGAGTTGTTTAGACGCTGCTGAGTCCCACAAAGAAAAGCCACTCGTGTATATACAACTAAATATCAAATTTCAATACGATAATTATACATGTATATTTTATTATTATTGTAAGATATGAATTGTTTGTTTAAACTGATATTGTTTATTTTTCATCAAATAAATCATATTTTATGATAATGTTTAAAATATCCAAGGATTATTTTACACAAAGCTATGCGTTGAAGAACATTGAATGATAGGTGTATAAAATATTTTATTTTTAAAGTGATAAATTCGATACGAGTATTTAAAATAAGTCATAGTGTGAAAATTAGTTCAGGGTTTTGCTAGGTAGTAAGAGTATTTTCTGGTGACAAACTCATTATTTTACTGTTCTTCGTCTATATGATATTACCTAGGTATAAACTGTACCTATATGAAAAAAAGTGAAACCATGTACAATATCAATGAGTCGGACCAGGATGACCTTATCATCGATTTTGATGTGTTGTGAAACTTGTGCAGACTACTTAGTTATACGATTACTCAAACATTTTCAGGAAAGGTTAGCCACGAACCCACGGTCATAAATTACCCTCATAATTCAATTTGATTGGATTTATTTATCAGTGAAATATTAAGTAATAAAGGTATATTATTTTTGTTCAAACAGTACAATTAAACATATTTTATTCACAATATTTAAACTAATTACTTCCTTTTGTTTGTATAAAATATTTCAAACTTAATAATTTTTATTGGATATTATGAGTATTACTACTTTAATCAATATTAAAAATAACCAACTAAAACAAAAGCATAACTTTTTAACAAATAGTCTTGTATATAATTGTATTAATTATATGTTAATATCTATGTACAACAAGCCTGCATACATTTTAATATTGATAACATTGTACACATTGAAATAATTTAATATTATTATTATTTTTTTTTTGAAATTAATATGTCATAAGTAATAAGTTACAAGGCTTTATACATACTTTATACATAATCTATCATAATACGTGTAGTGCACGAATATTTGGTGTGTAATAATTGAACATCTGCAACTATCATAATTTACAATACACTATTAGCTGTAGGTATCTATTTCTAAACAAAATCAATATAGGTATAGAACCTGTTAATATTATAAAGTCATTTTTTAGTCTCACAAGTATAATTATTATATTATTACACTAATATACAAATGTGTATTTATCGTTAATCACTGAACATAATTTTGGATCAGTATTTCGCTAAGTTTTCTATGTGACTAATTCGGTAATTTTTTATAATTTATATTCGAAGCTATATACCTACTAATCAGACATGCCGTTCTTTGTCCACTGTGACAAAACGATAATATTTTGATTGATGAATGTGTAAAATAGCCCTCCTATGGAGTAGGACAATTACATTGTTTTTAAACATGGCTATCAGGCCGACCACCTTAGTTGAATGATAGGATACGAATACAGTCATAAAAAATTATATTTCTTAAAAGTCCATTAGACACGATGTTCATCAAATCGATACAGAATTCATGATTCATATTCATTATAGGGTACAACCTAAATATTAACTGGGCTAACCTTATAATAGCAATTCAAAAAATTGCCGTTCGAATAAATATTATTTTTAAAAATGAGTTTTACGCATTATTTTTATATTAAATATACAAATATTTATATCAATTTTAAATTTTAAATTTTGTAAAATATTCGATAAAATGTATTATTTAAAATATGGTTCAATTTTATTTTTTCATAACAACTTACACTTAAAAATTATTAAAACAGGATATTAATGAGGCAATGAACATAATGGTTTGTGTTGACAATATAGTTATTAACTATGAATGCTCACTACTTTTTTCTTCTTCAATAATGCAGTTATTCAACATTTAATTTTTATAATTTTTAAATAGCTATACTTCAAGAACATATTTTGAATTTTTGAAATTTTTTTTGTTTTACTTAAGAAATATTATATGAGGATACAAACTTCTGTTTTTAAAATGATAATCTCCCTTTTCTGAAATATGTAAATTATTTAGCAGATTATTTTCTTGAAAATGTTAACTTATCAAAACCAAAGTTCCTATGAGTAGTTCTTTAGTTACTGAACTGACTGTGTCGTCCTGACCATGGCCTCAGGCCGCAAACTCGCACTGAGCTAACTGTTTTTTTTGGGGGGGTCTAGTAAATATTTTTTTCACTTGGCGTGATCCTGATCAAGTGGTCTTATAGAGAGTAGAGACTTCATAAAAGTATCTTTTGAATTTATTGAATTAAGTAAGTATACATAGGTGGAGATCTTGTGAAATATTAAGGGGGGCTCAAATATTTGATGACAAACAGACCAGTGGGGGCATTGCCCCCACACCCCCAACAAACTAATTTTTACATTAGATTTTACATTAGATCACTCATAAAAAATTGTTCTCGTTGACTCGTTATCATAACAACTTAAATAGTTACAAACATAAAAAAAAGAATAATTAATAAACGATTTAAATTTAAATATTTCAAACATATTTGAACTAAATTATTTATTAAAAATCTAAATCACAATCTCAAAAGAAATGTATTCCCAAGAACATAAGTAAAATATAATTTAGTATAAAATGGTCAATACGGTTAACGATTCATTCAATCGCGATAGACTTTACGATAGGTTTAATACAGCTATAGCGATAGTCCTATAATAGCTATCTTTTCTCGAGAATTAACAAAAATTAGGAAAAGAAATAATATTTTTCCCATCTAAAATAGAATGGTATAATATGTTATTCTATACAGATGGCCAATTGGTACACAACATTTACAATATTAGGTATATAAACACAATATAATATTATTGTGAATTGTGACTTAATTGTTCGGTATTTTACCGTAAATAATAAATTTGTAAATAGTGTGTATGTAATGTACTAGGTACACTTATATAATTGTGGATATAAGAATATAAAATGATGAAAAAAGTTCTGCAAACTGTACAAAATTACGGTATTGTTTGTTTATATTCTTAGGAGGTCTTTAACTTCAAATAATTTATTTTGGAGGGACTAAGCCCCCGTAAGCCCCCCCCCCGATCTTCGCCTATGTAAGTATACAAACATTTTTAAAAAAATGACCCACTAAATTCAGAAGTTTGCAAGCCAAAAGATAGGAAGAACTACTAAAAATCTCAAGAATTTGAAAATATGGTCTTCTGATTATTTTGTTAAAAATCGTGTAACTTTAAACAGCTCTATTTTTTTACCAAAATACTTGATGATAAATAAATGATTTATGTATTTTTAAGTGTAGAGAATATATTCAAATTAAGAGTGTGTAATGAAGAATATGTTTCTATGATTAGTCTAATAACTAATAAGTTGCTCTCCGTGTGTAACTTATGTTATGACGATCCCAAAATATAATTTAAAAAAACACGATTTTCTTATTATAATCAGATTATTAATAGATATAGTAGGTAGGTACTTACATTTAAAATAAAACCCAAGTGAATTGTACACAGTATTTTATTGTTGTTATTATAATTAACTATTAATTCTTTATTAGTTACCTATCTAATTATGTTCCAAAATAAATAACAATTAAAATTGATTACTAGGTTTGTATGTTTTCACGATGGTTCGTGTCTGAGGTTAAATAGATGACATTATGATCCCGAGAAAGCGGGCTAGGTTTTCGCAATATGTATATAATTTTTTTTTTTTGATAAGTACCTAAGACTTACTCGGCCATTCAATCGACCTTCAGATTTGTTGATCCGGAAAGCAATATTGCCTTGACGTCATAATTGTTATGTCATTGAAAAACGGACAAGGACATTAGAAATCTGCAGGGTACTGACTTAAGCAGGGAGTATATGCATACATAGGATCTGAGAAAATTGAGTCTTAAGTCTACCAAAAATATTATTTGAACATTCTAATGGAATGTCAACAAATGACTAAATTTGAAAAAAATTTAGTTCGTATATCATACTGTATTACATTAATCTTCAAGTTCTAATTTTTAATAAAAACGTTAAATTTAAATGCGTTTCACACGTTACGAAAACTAGAACAATACTCATAATAATCTCCACCATCCAAGTTATATTATAGTTTTGAAGTATTAACTAAAAAAATCTCGCACACGAAGAATTAATTAATTATTTTAATTTAATATAATATTATTATTCACTATATAAATAAACAATATGATTCATCAATGAATCCTTTACTTCAAATTAAAAAAGATGAGCAATGCACTCTGCTGTAAATAAGGTCTCATAATAATATGAGACATATTATGGGCAACTGCAATGTATAGGTTAAATTCGAATTCAATGGTATAAAATCATTGTGTATACGTTTCTGAGTGAAGACGGTCGGTCAGCCTATAATACTGAGTATATTTTACCATAATATTGTTATTTAAGCCCCCCCCCCTCTGGAATATCTAACTTCATATATTATAAAAATCCGGCAGTACCCTAACCTTAGCAATACAATATTGTAGCTCCCTACCCCCGAAACAAAATTATGGCTATAGTACTCCAGTAGGTTGAATTAATTTTTCTCGAAAACATTGCATTTTAAAAACAACTAAAACTTGATTCTTTGTTAAAATTTATAATTTCGCCCAAATTGTAAATTTAAATGTCAATAAAAAAATTATGTTACATTGAAAATTATAAAATAAACTTTTGATGGAAATTTCAAGTACCTTTTTAAGGGGTTATTCATTTTTGAATTATTACAATAAAATAAAAATATATTTTGATGAGAAATATTTAATTTATGGCTGAATATCCAATGTCAATTTTTTTTTACTATAGGCGCTTATAACATTTTTTTTTTTTGAATTTAAGCTCAACATTATTTTAAAATTCTTCTTCTTCTTCTTTGTATTCTACCATTACGATCACACATTCAAACATATCTATCGTTCAACCTTTTCATTTTATTTTTTAAAAATTTTTTTAAATTATACTACTCAAAACTTATGAGAAACTTAGTATTATACTAAATCTTTCAGAAGTACCAACTAGATCCACTTTTCACAAATAACTATCAAACTATCGGTTATGCTTCTGCAGGTTACGATGTAGAAAAAAATACGAATCAACCTATTCATTTTAAAAGCTCTAAGCGATTGTATTTAGTATTTAATAAGTTTTTAAAACGTAATAGCGGCCTACATATTTGGATATAGAACTGATATCCCTCATGGGCGATAAAGTTATTGATTAGCTGAAATGTTACACGCATCAATACGAAATTGATCATCCACATCAGTCATCATTGTCTCAACACATCGCTCTCATCTGTCCTAACTCCTAAGAGCATTCAACCGATAGATAGACCATTTAAGAATTGAGTACTTCATCATAGCGGGTCATCGTTTTTTGTTCTTTCATTTTATTGTTGTTTGGGTGCCAATATTTGGTAGGAGCAAGGACGTGAAAACAAGCTAAGAAGGAGAACTATATATTAGTGTCGGCGGGAAATAACGTCATGAATAGTCGCGTGGAAGTGATTGGACGTTTGGTTTGAATAATTTATTACATTGTTATTATTTTTTTACACGTGTTTTTGATTTGATTTCATATTGGTTAAAAAGTACTTCTCAAACCGTTTATTTTCTTTAAAATGTTATAAGATTTTAAAATTATTTGTTATACTTTTATACATTCCGGAGACGTGGAGATATGAGAGACCCTAAGGTTTGTAAAATCGTTTTCGTATATTTAGTTGTATATTAAAAATAAAAACAAAATAAAAAGTTACGTATATAAATTTATAATATACAATAATTGTTGTATAAGTTAAAAACTATAAAATATTTATACTATAGGTACATTCAATCAAGTAACTTTTTTTATTGTAAATTATCAAATAACATAAATTTAAATATTTTATTTTATTTTAGGTACCAGCTATTTTAAGTTTTAAATTTTATTCATCGATATTATATTATTATAACATTTTTTGATTATTCTGTGACTTATTAACACTATATTTGTTTCTGACAAAGAACCTATGTATTTTGGTAGGTACATTGTATAATTTAATTTAATATTAATAACTAGAATAAATAAATAACAAATATACTAACAATTTCTATATGGATCATATGTTGATAATGCTTCGTAGAAAATAAATTAGTGTTACTCTTTATTAAGAAGCTAATGAGTTAAGTAAATAAATATATCTACGTCCTACATAGTAATTCTTCATTTTGTTATATATTTCTTGAATTATTACTATAACTATAAACATAATTATTTATTTTATAATTATTACTAAGCTACTTTTTGGGTACATTGTATATACAAACATACAGTAACAATTGCATTATTTCTATTCGACAAGTGATAATTTTGTTACAAATCAAATTAGGAGGCAACTACTAGACATAAAATAGTAAAATAATATATAAAGCTAATTCTTATAATTTGTTAACAAGTTATCTGATGTGAATCGATATAACACGAATTATACAATTCAACGAATAATAGTTAGGTAATTTGATAATAGTATAAAATATAGATACTTATCTAACTAATAATAAAAAGAAAAAATGCCAATTGTAAAATATAATTAAACATTTTTGATATGGTTGCATATGATGAAAATATGAGTTTTGATTTGTTGATAACAAATCAATTTTAAGGGTAACTGTAACTAAACATATCTATGTTTACGATTATATCGTGTATTGCACATTAAATAACCTTACAATCGTATACATACATTCCTATAAATAATTGTTTAGGTCCACACTTGTTGATAATATGTTAATTCGATACAGTGTTTGTGAAATATTTTAATACAAATGTGTTGCTTAATAAGTTTGTTAATTATATTATTACTAACTTAAATACTTTGAAATACTTCGAAATTAAAATAAAATCCATTTAAATGTTTACTTAAGGAATAATAGGCCCGGAGCCAAATTTTCAAATTTTCTGCAATTCTATACAATTTGAAAATTATATTTTATATAATAACTTAATTATAATGCTTTTCTATTAATCTACTGTCCGGTGCTAATTTAGAGGGGATTGATACGATCTATTTCATCGAAAAAATGACTTCCCAGGAAAAATTCTAAGGCCTTGTAGATTTTCAGATTTTGATAATGATTTTATTTATCTGAAATAAGAAGACTTCTTATAGGCCCCATTGAACTCCCTTTTTTTATTTTATTTCAAATAATGGTATGTAACCATCTTTATACATAGGTTAATTGCAACTGTCCATGAGCTAAAAAAATAAAATAACCAAATTTGGTTGATTTTACAGAACAGAATCATTTTTGATCCATCTATTTTTGTGGACAAAAATATGAAATTATTAATATAAATAGGTTTATGATAGAAATCTAAGATAAAAGTGTTTTATATAAAACATCAAATTATAATTGTGTCTTGAGTATACAATGGATAATACTTTCAAAATCATTGTTTGAATTTACACAGCCACAGTGTGAATAATGTAAATCAAATTACAGTAATAAATAAATGCTACTCATACAACTATAAAAATAAAAACTGACACAGAACATAGTTATTTAAATTTGTCGGATTTAATATAAAGTGTTGATATCAAAATACTTTAATCGGTTAAGATTTAACTAGGCCATAATGGTATTAAATAGAGTACAGTATGCCAGTATGATAATACAATAATATAATAATTATATTTATTCTTAATTAGATTTATTAAAATAGGAATCAAATTGTATTGGCATTGCGTATTGTTTTGTGGGATGCCAATCAAAAATTTAGGCTTCAGGTACTATATTACCTAATCACCAACTGTCAAAAAATAAAATAAAATGCTGCTTGTTACTATTATAATTATTAAGATATCATTCAGTCAGTTATAGCTTCTATAATAATTATATCGCAAAAAAAAACTTTTCCAAATTGTATGATACTACAGCCTATATTACAGAGATCTGATGATCTGTACTCGTGTTCAATTGTCGTTGTGTACCTAACCTAACACAATACAGTAGTTTTTACTCTAGTCATTGTGAAATATATATTTCTTGCCTTGCTTAGAATCTTATATCTGAATTAAAAATTAAATCAAACGAGAAAATGTTTAAACTTAGATTTCAAATATAGATGATTAATACGTAATAGGTTCGACTACTTTATGTTTGATTTACTGAACTGTGCACAATTTACAATATATAGAAAAACTAATAATTTAAGTCTGTAATTTCTAAACTGAATGCAAAATTAAAACATATCTTAGATACCTACAATAAATTTTTAAATGTATCAAAAAACAAGGTTATTGACAATAGCAAGAGTTATTAAATCAGATATGGTTTTTTTAACAGCACACAGACGATTTGAATTTTGAATCTAACTTAGCGGAACTGTTATTAATCTATAATTGACCATCATTGACCTTATAGCTACGTAGGTGAATTATTAATTTCGTTATTATTATCAAAATATTTTTTTTTATTTCCATGGACGTACAAACGTTACGGATTAATTCAATTATTTTTATAAATGAAGAAACGTAGGCCAATAAAAATACTTTACATTTCATTTGTTGCAAAATAAAAAATATTGATTGAATCATCGATCACAATTATTTTGCGACATTAAAAAAACTATGCAAATTGAAAAAAACATATATTAATTTGATGATTATTTATTTCAGACGTTATTATTTGTTTTTGGGCTATTCTTACAAACATGTTTAGCGGAAAACGTAGAAACCACTAAACATGGATATAACACCGATTCAAGTGATAAGAAGGTGTCAAAAAGAGATTATTACGCACCAGAATACAACCATGATCATTATGTAAGTCTATACAAAATAAAAATAAACACCACATAATATGAACATTTATTTCAGGTATTGTACTAAATATATCATATTATATCTAATGCAGGAGCCATTAGGGAGCATAATATTTTCCCATAAAGTTACGATAAAACGACACGGTAGTCAGATCTATATACTTTTATAATTTATAAATGCATTATTAATACACTAGAAAAGAATAATTTTATACTTTTATGAAGTTGTAAAAATACTCAAATACCTACGATGGAGTAACCAAGTACTTAAAAGTTACTTAGGTCTAATGAACCTAAAGGTTCGGACTCGAATGAATTATTGTCCTAACAAAAACCTATAAAATGTACTTATATACTTGAGTAAATAATAAATATTATGTTTTTATTAAAATATTTTTTTTAACGTGTTCCTTATTCAGAACCAAAATAGTTTACAAATAAAAATATTTGTCATTAAATAAGTACTATTAAACTATTAAACTATTAAATATAATTAAATCAAAATCAAAATTCAAATATTATTAAAACAGTTTGAATAGTCGGATAGACTATTTTTACTATACTCATCTACTTCCATTAACTAAAAACCATACATAAATTAGTACTTACCTATAAATTTGTATAGTAGAAATGTATTTTATCGAAATATTCAAAATTATGATTAGAGGTACCTATTCATTATTGCATTGAATAATTATCAATCATCTTTTGATATTGTCTATTTTTAATGAATTA
Source organism: Myzus persicae (assembly GCF_001856785.1). Classification (NCBI taxonomy): domain Eukaryota; kingdom Metazoa; phylum Arthropoda; class Insecta; order Hemiptera; family Aphididae; genus Myzus; species Myzus persicae. The sequence continues at coordinate 186,282 of NW_019100626.1, read as the reverse complement.
TGATTATTATATCTCAAGTAGGTACTTTACTAGTTGTCAACAGGTATCTGCAGAATGATCATTAGACATCCACAAAAATTATTGGCGCATACCTTAGTAACCATTTCACTTACGAGCACATCTTCTGATAATTTCTCCTGCAATTGTCTTACTCTTCTCCCCTCGTTACTATGTTTTATATTCGGATTGGTTTCTAATGTCCGTGATTTTCTACCAATATATAATATCATATTCATATAAATCGTTTCTCGGAAATTAAGTTTAAAATAGATTTTAGCATTACTTTATTAGTTATTAAATACTATTATTATTCATTATCGCATGTAGTTGTAGTGCCCTCAATCTGCAGTATATAGATTATAGGTACATGCAAATGTATTATAGAACAGCTAATTGTGATTGGCGTTGTGACAATTTAATGATTTGATTTCACAATCATGTATAGTCATAGGAAAATAATGTATCGATCGCTCAAAAATTAAATATGAATAAAATCTTTGGAAAAAAATGTGCGAATTATGTTTTAGTAGTTTTACGAACCGAAGTTGCGTGAAAGAGCGTGAAATTGATGTGTTTCAACATTTTGTAACGACTACTAATTTACGCGTATCGAAAACATAATAATCGTCAAGTTAAGCATTTAGGTGCATTTTATTACTGTATACAATAATAATATTTACGAATAAGTTAATATTAAACTAAACAATTTAACAACCTATCAAAGTAAGCACGCCAAGACTCACATGTGTCGTAAAAGTAAAACATACACATAGTATGTATAGTTGTTAGGTACTTGGTACGTAGGTAGGTGAACTGGTACATAATAACAATGTATACATATACAAACGGCTAATATAATAGGTTTAATAATATAGTATATAATAATATATATAGGTAAAATCTTTTGTTCACTAAAAGCGTGTATTTTACCGGATGGCGTCGCTTATTAAAAAGCATTTTGAACGGATTATAATTATTATTACAATACATTTAAAACCCTGAACGGCTGAACGTACTATATAATATCGTATATGATACACAGTACATAATATAATATATAATCCGTCGTCACGCCATATAATAACATAATACATACAATAATTCAAATGGACGTGTGTTTCGCGGGTAGGTACATAAAAAAAAGTAGACATCCGTTTGACTAAAATAATATAGAACATAGTAATATTAATCGTTGTACATGGATAAAATATACATATGTTAGTTTACACATATTAGCTAATAATAATAATAATTTAGTATTATGTAAAAATACACGGATTTTTTTTTCGTATTGACCTGGCCGATATTGTGATTAAAAAACTTACTCAAAATATAAAAAAATAAAATGTATGGTATAATATTATGATATGTTTGCCGTTATCCAACCCATAGTACCCCTACCCATAAACTAGTACCTCACCTATAGTTGGCTCAGCGGAGGTGACATTTTTTTTTAACGAAGTAAAACAGCAGTTTTTGAAATTCCCGACGGAACATACGCAGACAAGTGGGTACAATAATATAATAAGATACACTTTGTACATTCGAAACGCACAACAAAACGACGTCCCCGCGGAGACAGAACACAATGTATGATAATATAATGATATAGATGTGTGAGCACAATACACCCATATAATTTAATATTTTATATAGGTAGGTATACACTCGCACGAGCCGGTGCCTATATAATATTATTGTTAATAATAGTAATATTGTAATGAATAATGATATTATACAGGTGTAATTGAATTATTAGCACGCGTTCTACTTGAGTACTTGACGCGATTTACCAGTCACACCATCGTCGTCCGCATTTCGTATAATATAATATCAGCTATATAGGTATCTCTTGTAGTTCGTACCTATACATGCATTTCACACGCACGACACGTGAATATTGTGAGACAAGTCACTAGTCGGTGACGGATTAAGACAAAATACATTACATACCTACTACTCACACTATAGTCACACTACCTCTATTATGCGTAATATTTAAAGCGTCCGCGTGCTTGTATATTATTTATCTAATATAATATATTTTGTTTACATATTATGACACGTTATACTGCCCTAGTTGTGAAATTGTCATATTCACAAATTGGTCAATTTTTGAATACTATCCTGTCAAATTAATTACTTATAATATCGTGCTACCGTGCATAGATAATATTTGTAACGTAAAAAAAGTATAATATTATTCAAGCGTTGCGCATTTGAAATGCTTAAAAAACAAATTTTAATGATAATTCTAACTAAAAAATATAGGTTTATATTACGCATAATAAATAATATAGATACTGATATCTGGTATAGATACATATAATCATCAAACATAGTATTGGTTTTCTTCTTCTTCCTTTTCTTAGATTAATCTATGTCAAGTAAAGATAAAATATAAGCAGTAGGCACCTTTAGCTTTTTGGGAATGTTTATTGGCGACAATAGTTATGCTAATTACTCCTCCCATTTTAGTGGTTCATATTTTTTTTTTAATTTAAATTAATATCAGTGAAATTACTGGGCCACACTTAAAGAAACTCTTGTAGAGGCCCAGGCTTATATTATTTTGTATATATTCTTAATAATATAGGTCCATATTGGAAAAGAAAATACGAAGAAAGATTAAAAATAAACAATCTTTTTATTTTTAAATTATATTATACTAGGGACTCCTCGAGTTTCGGAGATTCACTAACCGTGTTATCCCCGTCACATTTAATTACGTCAAAACAACAATGTAATATTATAAATGTAGCCATATAGGTACCTAACAATATAATTGTTTTATTAAATAAATAGATTAAAGATGCTTTTTCAAAGGTAGTTATAATTTAGAAAAATATTAGGTATGATTTATGTTGGATGGTTCATTAGGTCATCGTTGACTGGGTGCCCTAACAATCTATAGATGCTTCTGGGCCTAGAGACTAGGTAAAACCATAATATCTGTGCCTGACCAATGACCGTTATATTATACCGTATGGTATACCTATTTATTATAATTTATAATATTATTGGCATGGCTTCTACGGGTGTTATCTATGGTTTGTATTTTTGTAAGGTTCTTAGTATAGTTTGGTGGAACGACCATATTTACCTATATAGGAGTATACCATGTTAATGGTTTTGCAGTATAAAGGAAAACGTTTAGGTGTCTAAATTCTAATTCTAAAGCACAGTTTAAAAACAATCACAATATGGCAGTTTAAAGGTTTAAACTTCAAACACTATAATATAGTCTGACATATAAAATTTTCCGAAAAAAAACTTATTGCAACATATTATTTTTATAGTAGATATTTATTTCAATAACCGTGAAATTTAATACATTAAAATTGACTGATAGAATTATATCGAATTTAAAAATGGCTCGCCCAGTCGTGCCATGCATATAGGCACATATGCAGTGTAATACATTATATTTATAAAATACCTTTTTATTGTGTAGTGCGGATCGAAAATATAAAATTACCTATGTGCCATTATCAGTGGTACCGGACGTCCAGGCCAATTTTCTAAAAGATCTGACCAACCGAAAAACTAGTCCCAATACACCATAGTACATGTAGGACTATAGGTATACAATTTTTTCCTGTTTTTAGTGGTCATTGTTTAGTGGGCGGTAAAACTCGAATTAGGCAATTGCCAATTAGAAATATCGACTTGACATGTTTCTGGTGAGAAAGAAGAATGTATTCCTAATTCATAGTATATGTAACTACATATAAGTACCTACCTATATCGCATTATAATACCGACAACCTACCTATAAATAATATTATTAAATATTAATGTTTGATTTTAAAACATACCTTTACACGCTCCATCCTCGACCACCAGAAACAGAGTTATTAAAAGTCTGTAACATACTCAAGGCATTAAAGAAATATTCTCAGAAAAATAGGTCTGAAGTTGTGGCCGTCGCCACAGATTCACCATGCCAATAACATATATATCGCCTAAAAATATAAATAATAATGTTTATGGTTTTTTTTTTGATTTTCACATTGTCCGCACCGCGCAGTCGTATCCGGCTTACCGCTTCGAGTACGGAGTCCACGACCCTCAAACCGGCGACATAAAAAAACAGTACGAGGAAAGGGACGGGGACACGGTGCGCGGCTACTACAGCCTGGTGGAACCGGACGGCTCGATCAGGTTGGTCGAGTATACGGCCGACGCGAAAAACGGTTTCCAGGCCACGGTTAAGAAGATCGGAAGTTCGCATCACCCGACCACGGTGACCCATCACCTCAACACCGCTAATAGCCACCACAGCGGCGAAGGCGGTTATGCGCCCAACTACCACGGAAGTGATCTGGACTATAATCACCATCTGCAGCAGCCGTCGTTACCGACCGTCCACGACAGTCATCAGTACGAGCCGCCAGCTTACTTGAATCACTACGAACCGCCACAGTCGCCAGCTTACAACGGTCACTACGAACCGCCGGTGCACGGTTACGACAATCAGTACCAACAACTGCCAGTGCACGGTTACGACAATCATCAGTATCACCATCAGCAGCAGCAATTGCCGCCGTCCGCTTACAATCATTACGAACCGCCGCTGGTGCCTGCCGTGCACAATCACTTCCAGCACCCGCCGTCGCCCAGCCCGGCTTACGATCACTACGTACCACCGCTGCAGGTGGTTGTACCGGCCGGTCACGGCGATCATCACTTTGAACAGCCGGCGGTGCATCCGGAACCGACAGACTTCGAACACGGTTCTCCGCTGCCACCGCTCTTCGCCGCTGGTCTGCCCACCGCCCACGGCGACTACGGCAGCGCGTCACCGGAAGAATACTATCCCGCGCCCCTGCAGTTTCCGGCCACGTCTCACGAGACCCACTTCGAGTGGCCCGCCAAGAGTGGTAGCGACGACGACGACGACGGCCATGCCGACGGTGACCTAAATCATCGCGGTCACCTGCAGGACGAATACCGATTTCCGATCGCCAAAGAGCATAGTCATCTGCAGGGCGCCGCGGCCAAAGTGGCATCCGGCGAACGGCCCGAGTATCTGAGAAAGTATTTCGAACCCAACTACCGAGGTCACGCCGCCGGCGTCAACAATTTTTACGACGACGACGAATGAAGTAATGTATTGAAGTGTAAGTTTGCTCGTAGTATAATATTATAGGCGAGCTCACAACTTACCAGCATAATGTACGTATGTGAAATGGTACGTCAATGGTTAAGTGCACACATTTTTTCATTTTTCGGAAATCTCATTTGAAATTTGTTGGGAATTTAATATTAAATATGTTTTCACTACAAAATTTATGTTGTAATTAATTTGAAAAAAACTTCTTGTAGAAGAAAGGAATACAAATATACAATACAATAAAATTAAATTAAAATTACACCAAATACCTACCTATTCTACATGTGCGCGCTTAACCGTCGAAATAATAATTAGGTACCTACAGTAGTTGTTAAATATATAAATAGTGCAACATATTGCCCGACCCAATAATTTCTTTTCGTTTCAAGTACTTGTCTATATTAATTTACCAACGCTGTCTCGTTTTTCTTACCAGTCCGTTGTATACGATTCGTATCTAAAAACGTACACTAATAAGTGATATTTCTAAAATATAACACTAGTACATGAGTACATTAATTTTCATAGAAACAATTTCATAGAATTGCATACGAATTATTATCCAGTAATTATTTTGCAACATGAATTAAATACAAGCTCTTACTTTTTATTAATTATGAAAATTGTCAAAAATAGCCAACCAATGATCCGTAAAATACTGTAAGAAAAAAAAATTGTGGACGTTGAATTGAAACGTCTCATTTAGACGTTATGATATATATTATATTATTATATTATTCCAAGATATATCGATTGCTCCAAATAATTGTATAATAATATAAATTAAAATAGTATTAAGTATTAAGTAATGTAATCAAGTCCGACTTACGTGAATGAAAAACCGGAGAAAAACATTATTCTGGAGGAAGGCAATGGCCATGATGTTAATTTGTTGCTTTTTTGGAAAATAAAAACCTGTTAGTCCTATTCTCTGGATCTCATATTTTATATACTATATACGACTCGAAGAAAATGTTGTATAAATATATTTATATCATATTCTGAAATCTATGTATACAAGCCCAAGTGCGGTTTTTGCACCTCAAATATAAAACACTACCTAGTTGGTAATTAATCATAATGTGATCATTTTTTTATTGCACTCGACATTTTTTTAAAATTAATTTCAACTATATTCTCTCATTCGAATCTGACACCACTGAGTAATTACCTATGTCTATATCATAATGTACTATAATTTCTAGCAATATTAGGTTTTGTAACAAATATTTATCAATTTTTCATGGGAAAAATCATTATTGACGAGAGATGATAATACAATAATGTAATTAATAATTATTTTAATATAATATTTTAATTTATTGTAAGTGATGGGGACAAGATGTCAAGATAACTAGTATACAGAATACAGATGTGTATTCCAATGTTAAATAATTTGTGATACAATTGATTGCTGTAGTTATTTTATTAAAACTGCATTTAAAAGATGCAACATACCTAATAATATCATAGACAAACACAAACTTTTACATGCTGTATTTGAGTACCATTTCGGCATTTCCTATCAACTGTTTGTACAATTAACTATATGAAAATTTCTACATTTTACTACCTCTTGTAAGTAGGTAATAACTGTTAACTTATATTATGTTCGTCGCAGGGTTAAATAAAACATTTACATTTAAATATTTAATACTATATGCATATACATTATATTATGATAATTTTAATTCGTATAAATTTTAATTATTTATAATAAGAATTTTATTAACACTATAAATTATATATTATGATGTATCATATTACAATTTATATTGGTATCATAAAAAGTTGACTGTGGAATGGAAATCGGACAAATCGGTCTTGTCCTCTGTTGTACCTATTATTAAACATTTATTTTATTTTATTTTTTTTTTTTTTATTTTAATCGTGTTACATGTTCAATATATCGATAACATAGGTAGTACATTATATTATTATTATGTACATGTATATTACACTATAAATAGTATATAACCAATATATGGGACGTTTGTTTGTTTTTTATTATATTATTATTGTTACTGGTACTTAAAATTTAAATACCTACCCTTATGTATTAGGTACCTTAATTAATAAACAATTTTTCTATGTATATATTATTAGTATTTTTGTACACATTATTGAAGTTATTAATAAATTGACTATAGTCGAAATAATTTTGTTGGACTAGCCCGGCTAGGTAACCTAACCTAACCTACCTTAAAAGCGGATTTCTACTATACTCGGGTGCCGCGTACACGAAAAATGTTCAGGTATGCCCAAAAGCACGTTAATGTTAATCGTGTGGTAAGTTAACCAAACCAATCAATCACAGCAAAAGGATTTGTATGAACGTACTCGCGTACCGGAAACACGCCTTTACTGTTTATAAATCCTCTACCAAGGTAGTAGGAACCTATTTAACAGTTCAACCACCTTTCTTAGATAGTTTATACGTAACGAGGTCAACCCGACCACGTGTTACTTTACTAATCACATAAAATATTTTCGCCGTTCCCAATATGACAATGATTACTGCCAATACTTATGACTTATCAATAGTGTCGCCGAAATTACAAATGTAATAACTAATAATACCATGTCCAATTTCAATTATTATAATAATTATAATGATTTGTTTGTGGGATTATAAATTTTTTTTATTGGTACAATGAATGTATTCAACAATATTATTTTGTTCGCAGCGTGACATTAAAAGGAAAATTTAATTATATTAATCCGTTTGTCGAGTTGAACTATTCAACAATTGAATGCATCATCACTTTACACCTATACTCATTACTCGATATGAGTGGAAATCAGACATCGAAAATATAATTACCTATATTACATATATTGAGTATAAAGGATAAATGATTTTTAAAAATATCTTCATAAAATCCGTAATTCAAATTTAATAATAATATTATGGTGTACTAAACAAGTATCCGGAACCGATAGAAGTATAGAACCTGATTTATGTATTTATCCTCCGTTAAATACCTAATGTATTTACAAAAAATGACACCTTATGGCTTAATCTAATTGGTTCACATTGTGTCGGTTAGTAAATAAAATATACTGAAAATAAACTATAGGTACTTTATAATATTTTGCTGTATAGTGTATATATTATATTATTATCCTTTTTAAAAAATAAAAAATTTGTTGGAGTTTGGCTCAAAGCAATTACATATTATTAAACCGAACATGGATCCTACAAATATTCGGGTAAAAAAGTAACAGGTCTTTGGAGAATCCTCATCCGGCGGAACTCACTAATTCGTATATACATATTTCACAATAACTCAGGCTCCATGAAGTCATAATTGCCTTGATGTTAGAGGTTAGACTGAACCAATATTTTGAATCAAAAATTAAATAATTAAATCTTGATTTTGGTTTGTTATTTCTACCTATATAATCAATACTTATTTTGCGTAAAATAGGTACTCTTTAAAAACAAATCTAATAATTCAACGAATCTCATGGAAATCATACAGTTACTACCAATACACAAGTCTCCTTACTATAACGCATAAGTCTACAACCACTTCTTGAAAGTCCGCGTAAGTTTGTACTTGTAATTCTTCATAGAATAATTAGTGTGCCAAATCTATCATAAAGAACATTGATACCAATAACTAACCAATATGTTAGACTTGGTGCTATACATTTTTTCAAACCGGGAAAGCTTAATATGCTGGTGTATAAAAATAAGGATTATATCTTAAACTGTCAGAATAAATTGTTGGGGTACTTTCAAAGTAATTTTTGATTGATTTGGCACACGAAGTTAAACAAATATATGATGTATGAAACCTTAACCACGAATCAACGAATTACAACAAACAAAAATGTTCTATGAAATACTAAAGGGCCAAGGTGGACTAGGTAGTTATGTAAAATGTTTAATTATTGATTTAGTTACATATAAATAAGTTAATGCCTATTGCTCCTACTACCTATACTACTTAGTACAGGCTACAAGCAAGTTCTTCAGGTAATAACGAATGTAATTGTATTATTGAAAAATTACTATTAAAATCGTTTAGATCAAATACTTTTATTGAAAAGCAAAATATTATAAATAAAGGGAGACCTACACCAACACTTCAGGATTTGAAATCAAAATGTAAAAACAATTTTCGTTACTTTAATCCTTCTTATTATAATACTAACAAATGGTTGTCTGGTTGTCAAAAAACGCAAAAATTATATTGCTGACCGTGTATTTTATTTTCGCATGAATCAAATACTTGGTCTAAGTATGGCTGTAGTGATTTAAACAACTATCACAATTTAAAACATCGTCATGAAACAAACCGCTCTCATATTCAATCATTAATTACTTTAAAGAAATTTGGTAATATTAGAATAGAAACATGTCTTAGTGATGCATATAAACAAAGCATCGAAAAACATAATGATTCTGTTAAAAATAATAGGTACGTTTTAAGTCGATTAATTGATGCTACATGTTTTTTGGCAAAACAAGAGCTCTCATTTCGCGGACATGAGGAACAAGTCACCTCTATCAACAGTGAAAATTATGTTGAGTTAATACACTTAATGGGTACACTCAATCCAAAATTAAGTGGACACCTATCGACGTCTACGGTTTTTTCTGGACTCTCTGGGGACATACAAAATGATCTCATTCAATCGATTTCTAATATTTTATTAAAAACTATCAAAAACGAAATTGAACATACAAATTGCATTTCTATAATTATGGACTAAACAACAGATATTATGTCCAAATCTCAGTTATCTACAATTTTACGATATGTGACTAACGAAGGGGTAGAAGAAAGATTTTTGGGATTTGTAGATGTCAGTCATGATCGCTCTGCTAAGTGTTTAGCTGAGCATGTTTTTCGTTTATTACATGAATATAAATGCATAGATAAATTGGTTGCACAGACTTATGACGAGGCTGCCGTCATGTCAGGACAACATAACGGTTTACAGACATTAGTTCGCTCAAAATGTAAAAACGCGATATTTGTACATTGTTATGCTCATAAATTAAATTTAATATTAAAACAATCTGTTATTCTGTTGATTATATAAAAGAATGTAAAATATTTTTCACCACGCTCTCTGGACTTTCATCATTTTTCTCAAAATCAACAAAAATAATTCATGCACTTGATCAAGAAGTCAAAAAGAGATTTCCGTCTGTGGCTCCAACACATTGGAATTATAATAGTAGACTTATTGAAATGATGTCTGAGTACAGAGAAGAAGTTTTAAATCTCATGAACTCAATCATAGAAAACGGTGAAAAATGGGATAGTGAAACGTTATTATGCGCTAAAGGATTTTTTCATATAATTCAAGATTTTGACTTCAATTTTTTTCTTTTAATATTTGGAAACATTTTACCTCAAGCAACAATACTTTTGAATATAATACAAACAAAAATATTTGATATGACTTATTGTAATAAAAAAGTATTTGATTTTTTAAACTATTTAAAAAATATGAAAAATGATTTTGAACATATTTGGTTGAAATCGAAACAGTATCATACAGATTTGCTGTTAAGATCAAAAAGGCAAAGAGTGACTGAAGTATCTGTAGATAGAAAAACTAATTACCAAAGACTCTATTTTGAAATCATCGAAATTGATTTCAAAAATTAATGAAAGATTTACAGAATTAACTCAACTAACATTTTTTTCTTTATTAGATTTTTCAAAATTTGAACAGTATATCAGCAAATTTCCTACAATTGCAATGGACTCGTTGAAAAATAAATATGGTGAACATTTTGATTTTGCAATTCTACGTAGTGAGCTTTCTGTTATATACTCATCAACTGAATTTCATAAGGTTATAAACATTCATGAACTTTGGATGTATCTCAAATCTACTGGCTTATCAGATAGCCTACCTCAGGTTACAAAATTAGCATCATTGATTGTAACCATTCCAGCAACAAATGCAGGTGCTGAAAGCTCATTTTCCTGTTTAAAAAGAATAAAGACACATCTCAGAAACTCCCAGTCCCAAAATAGACTTTCAGATCTGTCTCTTTTGACAATTGAGAAACGATTGTTGACAACAATTCAAAACCAAAATTAATTTTATGATAATGTAATTGACGATTTCACTAAAAAAATAAGAATCAATTTGATGTATAAATAAAATATTTTTATTATTTATGATATGTTTTTTTTAAGTAAAATTGTAAAATGTATAACTAAATTAACTGCATGTACCAGTGTAGAAGGAGGGAGGGTAATTAATATGTACCAGTGCTTACGCTCACTCACAACCCACGCCACGCCACTGCTGAGTAGTATTAGTATACCTACTACTTATTAGTCTGTACTCCGTATTCATTATATGGACTGATTTTGTAAAAAAAGGAACATTATTTGTAACACGCCCACTTATTGAATGAAAATGTATGTAACGTGATAAAAGTTATGTCAGGTAATGTAAATGTAATTTAAATAAAAATATTTAATATAACGTGTAACGTAATTTTATTAATTTTGAAAAGTAATTACCCAACACTCCACTTAGTAATATAACATTATTCTCAAGAACCATTGAATTATAAGAAAAGTTATCGATGAGTGTTATAAAAAACACAAGTATTGATTATACAGATGGGAGGACGACAACAAATAAGAATGGCATCTGGTTGAGTTATAAAAATTATTAACGAACAATTACCCAAATTATTTATTAAAATAAACGTAAATTAGGCGTATGACAATGGATAAACTAGATTAGGCTATTTATTGAAAGACAAAATCTAAAACAACGATTTGTGATCAGACACTTTAAAAACTGTTAGGTTTGATTGGTTAAATTTAAAAATTTAAATTTAAATTCAATTAAAAGATGGGGAAATTAATGAGTCAACTACTTAGCTTATTCACTAATAAAAATACATTAATAAATAGAATAAATATTAGCTTTTTAAGATAAAATAAAATAAACTAAATTATTAATCAATAAATTATATGAAAATTTGTAGTATAAAAAGTATTTTCTTAATTCTTTTTTCTTTTTTTGTGTTTCTTTGATTTTTTTTTTGAACTTTCATCAGAACTGGAACTCTAAAAAAACGATATTTTTTTTAAACAGTTCAATTGAATTAAATCTCAAATCATCAATTCTCTGGAGCATGGCCAATAGGAGTTAGATAAGATTTTAGGAGATCAATCTGACTAATAAAGGGAAAGATTGCCAAAAATGGGGTAATCTTTAGATCAGATTTTTTTAAAACTACAAAATCTGACTTAACTCCATTTTGACAACGCAACAGTGAATTGATGGCTTACATTTGACGAAGATGACGATAAATGTCTTTTCCTCTTCTTTTTTTTCTTTGATTCGCTAGATTTTTTCTTTTTTTTCTTTTTCTTGTTTTTTTCATTTGTTGATAAGACATCTTTGTTCACTACTTCAGACTTTTCAGATTGGATAGGTACTATGTGTAATGCCTCAGCCTCATCATCTTCTGGCAAAAGGTCATATATTTTCCCAGATGTACCCTGCAATTAACATATTATTGATAATATATTTAACTAACTATAATTAAATGTCATACTTTAAAACAATCTTTGGCTAAATGTCCACCAGTCCCACATCTCACACACTTTGTGTTGTAAACTGCATCTAATTGAATTGTTCTTTTACCCTTGGAATTGGGTTGAATCTTTCTTCTTTGTTCATCTTGACTAAATGATAAGGCATAAATAATAGAAAGTATTATCATTATTTCTTAATTTGATCATTAATAAAGTTATAACTCACAACATTTGAACTCCATTGGGATCTAAATCTCTGCCGCTACCTTGATCAACGAGTTTCATAGAAAGAGAAATCTTTCCATCATCCTACATCATAATTTATAAAATTATTAATAAAATACTTGCATAACAAATTAATTAACTTACTGTTCCAATAACTTTAGCCCATATTTTATCACCTTTCGATAAAACATCTGTGGCATCATCCACAGGCACTCTAGACAATTGTGTGCGATGTACAAGACCTTGTTGCTTATTTCCTGGTATTCTAATAAATGCCCCATAATTTTGGACAGAGGCAACCTAAAATTACAATTAAAAAATACTTAATATACTATATATTTTAAGTTTCTTATCTCTCAACTATTAATAGTATTTTAATATATTATTTTAAAGTTACGTAGTAAGTACCTAAATTCCTAAAATAAAGTAAAATAATACCAGGTTAAAATATTATTTGTAATATTACAATAACAAAATTATGAGTGATTGTAGTATAAGTAGTATAAGTACTAGGATACCAGTATATACTATATATTATTACAATACTCTTATAAATAATGCCTTTTCTCTGTTTGCACCACATTTTATTTATTATAATTTATACAAAGCGAATTCTTTATTATTTGTACCTATTGAATAATAATATAAATTTAGATTACAACTTATAAGTATGGTGATTTGCAATATTTTTATTCAATACTTTTTTTTAATTTGCTGTAGGTTTTAAATCATGAGTACCTATAGCTTGGTTTTTGATATTGTGAAAAAATTTCAAAAATGCCCTTAAGACCTGGCTCCAAAAAATTAATTTTGATAGATAACATGCAATACAAATAATAAAAAATAATTTTATACAAAAAAAAAAAAATGGGTTTACCAGTGTTCAATTAATCAAATAAAATTTACATCCATATGTAATAGACTAGTAATCGTGTGATTACCAGGTTATTTCTGGAATTATTTTCATTCAAATTGGTCCCAAAAAAAGTGATTAATTTGATGCATAACATGATTTATAGAACTAACTATACTGAAACTGAAATTAAAATTTATAATTTAATTTCCAGATTCAAACTGTTTTAAAAACTTACTTCTCCTATAAATATGTCATTTATGTTTAAAGACATTATTATTATTATTATATAGCATTAGTAACACACCAATACTAATAAATAATAAATAGCAATTAAAACATAAGAATATCCAACTATTTCAACATTTTCAACCATTTCAATTATCAGCAAGATCCAAGAAGCCAAGAACCGTTTGTTAATTGTTTAGTGTTAACGATTTTTATTATCTTACTTTATATTACTTAATAATAATTAATATTTATTTGGAACATTCAAATAATCAAAACATGTTATCATGGTAGATAACATGATTCAGAGATTCACCTTGGTTCTTATTATAAGTGATAACACAAGACTATGATAATCTGATAAGAATATTTTTTTTACGCAGAATTTATATTTCATTGTTTATTTTAATTTTTGTTGTTCCTTTGTTGCCTGAAATGTAGCTCTTCATATTATGATTAAAATAGTTTATACCTCATAATTCATCATCACTTAACATAATTTACTTTGTTACCTGAGCGTTATCGTTAAACATTAAACTGCAAGTGCACGACAATAAATGCATTCATAAGGTAAACATTTTAATATATTTTCTCAATGATGATAATATTTACACTTACTTTTACCTGTGTCGTGTGTAGCCATGAACGTATATAGGTAAAAAATACTGCGTAATTTAGCAATATATAATGTTGAAAACCTATGTTTTACCTTACAAAATTCAATTATTTTAGAGATGTCTTGTCAATGGATGACAATTGTTATGGTCGTTCAGGCCATTTGAAGAACCAACACAAGTTACCAGCCATTATGACCCCTGTCAGTACGATTTCTTCGGCTCACAGTGATTTTGGTCTACCAGATGTGACTCTAACTTCACATTTTACATCATTAAAACTTACTCCCGATTACAATGACAGTGACGAGGAAGGTGATGGTCATTGTCATAGCTTTTTACTTCTCGATGAGAAAGAAAGACTGAAGGTATGATTAACAACAATAAGGAAAATGTTGATATAATTAACAGATTTTTATATCACATCTTATTTAATCCCATATTACCGTTCTCATTTTATTAGATATTAATTAAACATTTAATATATTTTTATGATATTCATTTGCATAGGTGTCTAGTGTTGAAGCGTTTGTAAAACGTCTCAATGGATATAAAAGTACTAGTCCAGTTAAAGTAATATCTATATTTGGAAATACTGGGGATGGAAAGTCGTACACATTGAACCAATGTTTTTTTAGAGGTGCAGAGGTATTTCGCACATCTTCTGAACAAAAAGCGTGTACAGTAGGAGTTTGGGCAGCATTTGATCCATCCTTAAATGTTGTGTGTTTAGATACAGAAGGATTTTCTGGATCAACTGCCCATAATAAACAAAGGACAAGACTTTTGCTCAAGGTAAATTAAAACTAAATAATAATTTGCATTGAAATATTAAATATTATTTAATTGTTCTAGGTCTTAGCAGTATCAGATGTAGTTATATACAGAGTTAAGGGTGAAAGATTACAAGATGATATGTTTAACTTTCTTGGTTCAGCATCTAAGTCATATATAAAACATTTTCAAAAAGCCTTACTTACTGTTTGTAATAGATCAATTGATCCAATTAAATGTGCTGATTCTGTAAAAGGACCAACATTATGTATTTTTCATGAAACTAGAAACACTGAACCATTAGGTTGTTGTAAGTTTTATGTTAACCTTTAAATATATACCAATATTAAGATCTATGTGTTTCAAAGATAATGGTAAAGATGTCTCAGAGCAGATACAAGATAGATTTCATGAGTTACAACTTGATATTGATGGATTTGCATCTCTTCGTTACGTGGGAATTCAAACTATAATTCCACCAACAGATTTTGGTCAAATTAGAGAAGTACTTAATGAAGAAATTAAAAAAAACTGTAATCGACCTCAGAGGTCTCCTCATATTGTTTATCTCACTCTTAAGGTATTGTAATATATTAAATTATACATGTTGTAACTATAGTTAAAGTGTGTTGTTTTTCTAGGCATTGAACGACAAATTTACTGGCGTTATTAAAACTTCAATTGAACCGCTCTTTCCAGACCAACATTTAACATGTCCAACTGTATGCCAATCTTGTGAACAGCGGTGTTCAAATAGTGTTGGACATTTAAAAGATAACATTCCCCATTCTAACAATTCTAAATGCAGGTAATTATACTGTGTTTCAAGTTCTATTATGTGTTTGTTTACTCTAACTGTTCATTATTATGTTTAATATTTGTATGTTTGAATTATTGTCAGAGAAAGATTAACTAATAGAATGTAAAAATAATAGTGTTAACACATTAACCTTGGCCTCGAACACAAACATTTTGTAACTTAGCTTTTTATATATTATTTATTTATAGTTATTTGATACAATTTTAATTGTTATAAAATATGATTATTCTGTCTTAATTATTAAGTTATAACTTTATATTTATAGTAAATGTATGTCGTATAAGTCATATATATATATATTTATATTAATGTTAGTTGCTAATTTTAGCTGAAAAATCAGTGATAGTTTTAAATAATAATGTATTGGTTAAGAAATGATTCAGTTTTGTTCAGTTGTGATGTTCAGTGAAATTTAGTTTCTAGAATAACTGATTTGATCCTAGAGAAATGGGGGGGGGGGGGAAGGAAGGAATTTACAAGTTCGGTTTATTTGTATTATATCAATTATAAATTATTATATTAAAAAAAAATATATTATGTTTCAGGTATCAGTCACAATTTGAAAATTCTGTTTATGTTTGTAAAGTTTGTGCAGACAATGGAACACCTGTTGTTGTTACAACAAATTATACTAACGATAATCAAAATTCTTGGCTTAAATATGCCTTGTCTGGGTAAATATTCCTCAAATTTGAAGGATGATAAACTAAATATACTTAATTTTATTGTACATTATATTGTATTATACAATTTAGGTATACCATTGATTGTCCAGTATGTGGTTTAATTTATCGTAGTAAACAGTATTGGTATGGAAATAATGATCCAGAAAAATCTGTTGTTTATACAGAAACAAAACATATCTGGCCTGGTGTAAGTGTTAATATTTGTACATAAATTATATTAATATACTTTTTTTGTGTATTTTTTCCAATTATTTAATTTTTTTCGATACCTACTGAATAAACTGACAATTGTCAATAACAGAACTGTAATTTACGTGTACCATGAAAATGTTCAAATACTCAAGTAATTTTCAAGTACTCAAACTCAAAGAATTTATTGTTCCACTAAAATTATTTTCAAAGAAATACTAGCCCAACTCTATTTAAATTATAACTGAAGACCAGATTTAACTCCGTTAAAAATATATCAAAGTTACAATAAAAATGTATTAAAATTTGTTTATATATTTGATCAGATTTAATGTTTCTAATATCATTAAAAAGTTACAATATTTGTTGCATATATATATACTTAACACATGAGTACTTGACAGTTAAATGTATTCTTTTCCACTTGGTTACTACTTTACTAGACTTATATAATTAATAATAGAAAGTTTAAACTCTGTGATATATTATTTAGTGTACAACAAACAAATAAATGTATAGACTACGAATTGAGGTTTATTCATTTATTTGACTACATACATTTTAACAGTTTTAGTTAATAATGTGAATTCCTAGTTTGTCGAATTTCCAAACTATCCTTCTATAAATCTATATCTATTTTTTATATCAAACTAACTGAGATCATTCTTTAAATTATGTATATATGTATTTGTTTAGATGGATTTACCTTCTTCGTTAAGTATGAATCCCGCTAGAAAAGTGTTAGATGGAGTAACTTACCTTTCTGAAACAGTTGCTAGTGTTAGTTATGAACCATCCCGCTTGTTGTCTTCTTGGGTTGCTGATCAATTTGCACCTAAATACTGGAAACCAAATGCTGAAATAAAGGTACTATTTATGTTGCATAAACAACTTTCATTATTATTTTTTACCTATTCTCATATAAATTAATTATAATTAGAGTAATTGATATGGTATTAGGAATGTATTGTCTGTAAATTACAATTTTCTTCAACATCGATAAAACATCATTGTCGAGCTTGTGGAGAAGGAGTTTGTGACGAATGTTCTAAGCGAACATTGTGTGTTCCTGAAAGAGGATGGAATACACCTGTTCGTGTGTGCAATTTTTGTTATAAACGATCTGGTTTGTTCACTATATTGTCTTAAGTTATAAACTATAAAATTCTATTATTTTAAAACATTCATAGGAAGTATAAGTAGTAATTGTTCAGATTCATCTAGTCGAGGTGATGAGAACGAAGTTGGGGCACGTAAGTTTAGTGAAGCTGTAGTTCAAACATTATCTTCTGTTGCTTCTGTTCTAGAATATCCAAAAAGTTAGTGTAATATGTTATTATTATTATTTTTATTGTTTAATAGTGCGGTGTTTAATTAATCTTGTTTTTTAGATCTTATTAAAGATACAGCTAGACCATCTTATTGGGTACCTGATAGTGAGGCATTGGAGTGTTATATATGTAAATCAGAATTCGGATCTACTTTAATATTGCATCATTGTCGTGATTGTGGCCATGGAGTTTGTTCCAGTTGTTCCAACCATCGGAAACCAGTCCCACACCGAGGTTGGCCTAACCCTGTTCGAGTTTGTGATTTATGTTCTAACCAAGACACATAAGTACATTTCAATTTTTTTCTTTTTTGCAATACCTTATATAATATTTTTTTATTACCTTTATTTAATTAAATAATGTGCATATTTTGGTATTCCAAACTGGTTAGTGACTTAAGAAATTGACAATTTGAAATGCTAATTGCCAGTGAATTATTATTATTCCTTATGTATTGTTCATTTTTTTTTTCATTGCCAAAAATACATAAACAAATTACTGTGATAGGTATGATTTAAGCTAGTCCTAAGTGGTTTCCTTAATTTCTTGGTGGTTCTATTAGTTTTACTCATTGTTATGATAGCTCCATTATGAATAATTAGTATTAACTACCATAATATAATATATTGTTTGTTTTATTTTATTAAATATTCGTTTATTGACCAATTTACCAATTTGTACTTTTTATGATATTCTAAAAGACAAAGTCTGTGTTCAACAAAATTGTAATTACTTAGATAATTAGTTATATTATTATAAATTACCAATTATTTATAATATTAATAAATCATTGAAAAACAAAGTTGTATAATGTATATTCTGTTCTATTGCTATCTTTGTAACATCAAACCAATCTAAAAAAGTAGTTAAGTGGGTAACGCTCTGCTGTACGTTAGGTGTCTATAGTGTCATTGTAATGGATGTGTTAAATTTGAATTCAATAACCATTGTTATGAAAAACAATTTTAAGTGATGACAGTCTATCAGCCTAATTATATTACTA
Source organism: Myzus persicae (assembly GCF_001856785.1). NCBI lineage: Eukaryota > Metazoa > Arthropoda > Insecta > Hemiptera > Aphididae > Myzus > Myzus persicae. The sequence continues at coordinate 166,905 of NW_019100626.1, read as the reverse complement.
AATAAATGTTATGATATTAAATTTGAAAAAATTGCGAAAAATTTGATATCGACATTAGTTAATTAAAAAAAAGTAATATGAATCAAAAATTTCATATGCCTATTAACGCAACTAGGGGGAGGGAGGGGTGCAAAAGGGGTCTCTAGCTCTCCCAAGTCCTAATTTAGAACCCCTTGTTTTTTAGGTATAACTATTATAAAAGTAAAATACCATAAATTTTTTGTTTTTAAAATATGAAATAATTACCGAAAAAAATCAAAAACCATTTTATTATATATTTCATATATTTATTCGTTAGGTGCCTACCTATAAATGATAACATTTTCCACATAATTGATATGGATGATAAACATAATGATACATGGAAAAATGGATTGCCGACAATAGGTGTAGGTCCATCAAAAAGGTCTAAATATATATTGTATGCTATGGTTGACTGCAGTGACGTAGCGAGAAACTACCTGATAGTCCTTGGGCCATAGGAGTAGACAGAGGCCCTCTTTTACATAAAAATTCAATCAGAATACAAATATTGATTATTAAGGGCTCAAAGTCCGGACTTTGTTGGTCGGCATTCGCAGTCTGGCTTTTTTTTATATATAAAGTTAAATTGTGATAATCAGAAAGTCACGTTTCTCGCCGGCTCCTATTTTCCGCACAAGGAGTAACACAGTGACCGCCCGTCAAAATCAGATTGTCTATTTCGGTGACGTAATTGAGAACTAATAATAAATTTAAGGATTGTAAGGAGACGACAACATATGACGTATAAATCACAATATTTTCATCAATAGGTTATAGAGCTGCTGTGAAGCCTGCACATGTTAGTGGCTGCCTCGGAAAAAATATTCTTAGAATAGCTGTGTATGAGTTATGATAATTTATTTGTATAGCTATGGCCACCAGTTTGAAAAACCCACGACGTACATATTATATTATTAGATAGTAAACAAGATAATAAGCGCTACCTTATTTTTTTACGTATTTCAAATCAAATCATTTTTTAACAAATATAATGTAAATAAAAAAAAAATGTTCATTATTTTTTTTATGTTATGCTAAAGGTCCTGTGCCCCCCCCCCCCCCAACTTGAACATACTTTGGGGCCCGGTGGCTAGATACTCCACCGGTTGGTCGTCTGTGTATTACTGGGATAACCTCCCCCCCCCATACGTTGTAGATATAGGTAATATCTTAATAATACCTAAGTATATTAATAAAAATCGTATTATATACATATATTTGGTTCTTACCCAACAATTTGAAGTATTGAACATTGTAGATTTGTAACTTGTAATGTGTGTGATTATGAAATTTTGATGATAGAGGGTGTGGGGGAGACAAAGCATTCCACGGCTCTGGGAGGCATTTACAATTACCTATATAGCATACCCCACATTTTAGGGGTCTTGTTGCGCCTATACGCTGATATGCCTATATAGTGTATATAGCTCAACATGAGTGAAAATATTTTTTACTATACTAAATTCCATTTATCTCCAATAATTTTTTTTAGAGTTAGTGTTATACCAAAAACCAAAATTAATATTGTCGAAAATCGATCATACATTTTTTTTTTTCATTTTTGAAATCTTCTATAGGAATTTCAAATGTTGACCTCCCAAATGTCCGATTGCACCAACTAGATTTACTGTCCCATCAGAAAATACTGTGGTTGGAAGTCGAAGCAATATTTTGACTTCTCATCGTGTAGGCAATAGGTACTCGGGCACAAAAAAAAACATATATCATTGTAAAATCAATAAATACATTCATCCCCAGAATCTAAAATCCAATACATTATACGAGTAGTTAATGATTAATAGCTGAACTCAGCATATAAAATGTATTTCTATTTTCTATGTATGGGTCTATGGGTTTTCGCACGTAGCTAAATCCAACCATTTACCCCTTCATATTAATTTAAATTAGTAATTAATTACTATAGTGCATTAGTACCTACCTTGAAAAAGCTACATAGGTACGATAAACTAGATAAGTCAGTATTAAGCATAATATTAATAGTATTGTAGGGTACTGGTCTATTGGTATGTAGTTCAGACAGTTCAGTGCACCACTGCACAATGTGCTGCACTACTGCATGTTTTCATGTCGTATAAACATTAGGTACTTCTACTATAATCTTGTCTGCATAAGCATATTATATATTATTATTTGAAATTGTGTAATGTACTTTTTTTTAAATATTGCAGCTGCATAATAAAAATTAATGTAATGTTATTTAACTTCAATGAAAGAAGTAGGTAAATGACAAAAAAATCACATTTTATAATCTTGTGCAACACACAGTATTACAGTTAATATAATATATTATAATATATACCTACAATGTATTAAATAGGTAGGTTTTTATTATGTAATAAAAGCGATCTAATATAACATTATACATAATATAATGTACATTATAATATTGCACATTTATTATAAATTATAATATACGAAAATATCGCCAGAAATTATTTATTTCATTATAACTTAAATCCCGTAGCTGTATGTGGGTACTTGTGTTACCATATATTATACATTTATACATTAAGTATACAGGATGATGATTTTTTTATTAGGTCACTTAATATTTCGGAAACATTTTTGTCAATTTTTACATAATTTTAAGTAATTTCAAAATAACATTTTCCATAGAAATCGTATATTTACTATTTTAACAATCATCTTTTTTAATTTTGTTACTTTTTAGAATGAAATCGCACATTTTTAATTTCATATTCCAAAAGAGAATATTTTTGGCGTATTTTGATGTACCTACCGAGGTTATGGGATAGACCTAGGGGTCTTGCTTAAAACCTAATTAGATTTTATATTATTTTATTATATCATCATCGTCCTTCGATTTTCATAAATACAACGGTTGTGTGTTTGTGTCTAATAGTTAGCATTCTGGTCAACGTCGTTGTTATTATTATTAGAATAAATGAGTTAAATTTTGTTTCCTTATGTTTTCCGAATTTATAAAATATAAAATAAACGAAACTGAATAAAACTCAGAAAATTGGGTTAGATAATCAACTTTTAGAAAATATTAATAATTAAAAACGGCTAATTTTCCAAATGTATATAAAATGCTTCATATATCACATTCTGTTTCAACAAGTTCTGCATCTTGTGATAGAACATTTTTAGCAACGCCAGATCGATTCTCTAAGTTAATTATTATAGGTATCTAAAGAGATTTTTTTTTTTTTTATTAAGCTTCGGCAACTGAGGCCATTAGCTGTAGTAGAATTTGTATTGTAGGTTTGTATTGTATATTTTTTGGGACGGTAGGGGGGAACACGTGTGTGTTTGTTTTTGGCAGAATTTCGAATGGGGCACCCGTAGGTTTCTGCCATGCCCCGGGGGTGGGGGATGGCTTAAAGAGATTTATCAAATGTTCTAAATAAAGAGGATTTTTAAAACGATTTACTTATTCTGAGCGGATGCTTAAACTGTATTGACTATAGTTATATTATAATAATGTTGCCCACATAAATGTTTTAACTTTCACTTATATTTTAAGAAAATTAAAATAAAAACTTGAATAACATATTTTAATAATTTAATGTTTACCTAATCTTTCCACTTTTTAAGATTCGTATTATACACACAAAATACCATAATAATAAAATAAAATATTAATCGTATTTATTGTCAATTAATGAAACAGGTTTTGGTGGTGTAGGGAGTGGAGCCCCACACTTAATTTACTAATTATAAAAATGCTAGGGCTAGAGCCCTCCTAATTTTAAGGTCTAGTTATGGCTATGCTTATTAGTTAAAACTTATAACTTACTTTAATTATAAGCTAATTAACAGCTGATTAGAAATTCGATTAATATACATTTGAACATTTCATAATATAAAAGTACCTACATTGTAAATTTTCTTCGACATAATATGAAATCAAAAATGTATGTTGTCATTCCAATACCTAAGTTCAAAACTTAAAAAGATGTTGATGAGAAATGAAAAAACATTATTTTTTAATAACTTAAATTGGGTAAAGAAATATTTTGAAAAATGTTAAGTTTTAGAAACAATAAGTACTTATGTTCAAAAAATCACCTTATATAATACCATGGTTAGGCATTACAAAAATGTCTATGGTAAATAAGTATTTATTATAATAATATATCATTAATAAGTTTAATTCATATAAATATTAAATAGTACCAAAATATAATGCGATTCAAATATGTGGGCAGAAATGCAGAATTCTACAGTATCATCATAGCTACATAACCACGTACCTATAGGAAATTGTAAAAAATATTAAAACGACAGGATTAGATTAAAAAAAAATAACAGAGTTGGTTCGCTAAAAATGTGAGTAAAATTATTTTTATAAATATGAAAAAATAAAAATACAATATCGCTTACAAATATTTATCGTTAGAAAATATAAAAAAATTGTTGACGTAACAAAAGCATTAAGTAGGTATAATAAGTATAATGTTGATACCTATTTATTATAATTAAAATATTATTATGTACATATGCATGGAGTATAAAATAAACATTTATAAAACAACGTTATCTATAGTAAAAAGACAATATTTTCTCCTTGTTCGAGTTGAAGTGCTACTTTGTCGCTGGACGTTGCTCGGTCCGCTGGCCCCGACAACATGGCCGTGGCGAAAGTGAGAACAATACCAAAAGCTGCAGTGTACAAACCTGATCCTATAACATCGCATAGCAAAATATATTATTTTAAACGTAACGATAAGGTAAAATCACAGTTGGCTATTTTCTATAAAAACCGTTCACATATATTATGTTTTTTTATATGAAGAGTGTCTGCATATTCAGACACGGATCCAGAAGAAACACCTAAGGGGGGGGGGGGCAACAGTTTTTTTAAAATAAAAATTACAATATGGAATCTCTTTCCACCATGAACCAAGTTAGTACTACCTTAGTTTGTGCACCCCAAAATGATACATATAATAATATATTATATTAACAGACATACATGTGATTTGAAATATAGTAATACCAGGATATGTAGATTTATTAAAAAAATTGATATAATATGTTTGGGTAGGGGGGGGGGGCTGAACCCTTACATCTCCCCCCTGGATCCGCGCCTGTTCATATTATTATATCATGTATTCATTTCTGCCACAAGTATTGTTTCAGCGTGACAAAATAAAATCACACCACAAATGCAACTAGAACAGCTCAACCACACAGAACTATGCTAAGAGTCTTCAAAATTAAAATAATATATATATATTAATATTATTAATTGGCTCATTTCGCAGTGTAGGAACATCTTACCTCCCACTCCCCTTAAAATGTAATAAAATCTCTACCCGTGAGGTAGACGCATGAATGCATATGAATTTATAGTAGTAGTCCGGGATCAGGAAATGAAAACATTTTTTTTTTTTATTAATAAAAAACATTATTACTGCTACGACGTTCTTGGCAGAAAAGGCTTTATAAAAAAGGTATGTCAGTTATTTGTGTTTCACTGTCGTTTAATCATAATACATATTCGAACGATTAGGAGATAAGATACAGTAGGTACCGCGCGGCGCGCACCCACCTGATTCAATCTGCAGTACTCTGTATGACTGTATATGTATCTCGTATCTTCATCATAGATGATTTAGCTTAAAATATTACCTCCGACATCTGGGTAGATTCAATATTCAAGACGTTCAAGTACAGTATTCTGAATTCAAAAAGTAAAAAATGAGATGTTTGGGAAAACTTCAGGAACCCTAGCGGTCTGTTGTAAATATAATGAAATAAACAATCGTATTTTTAGTTTTTACGCTCCATGGACCAGGGAATTCGTGGAACATCGCGGTTGTGACGTAAGAGACAATTTGATTTTTTTTTTAAATACTTATATCTATTTATGAAATGATAGACACCTATATAGGTGGTGCTCGTGTTTATGCTAATTTGTACAACTTAGGGATAATTTCCTAGTAATTCGTTTTCTACATAATATGTGTTATCCAATGTTCTCGAGTTTTGATAACCAGCTAGTTGTTTAAATTTATTATTAAACTCGTTATAATTCATACCATTCGTGCAGTCAGCAGAGACAAAAGGCACAGATTGAGTTCCGCACAGCAGCACCACGCGTTCCGATCCCCAACCAGCGGCGAAACAAATTACTCCTATCAGATAGAGTAAAACTGAAAGACAAAAATAAACAATTCGTCACACGTAATTATACATTATAATATACATTATAAATTCTATACTCTTATATCTATAAATTCAGCAAATATATACACAATACACACGAATTCATATGTTATTAATGTGAGGTTCGCATGATATATTTATAAATATTGCCTATTCGAAGCAGTCTGTCGAGTTTTTCGCAGGATTATTTTATACTGGAAACGTGAAAAGGCTAGTCTAATAAACAGTCAGTAAGTTAAGATAATTTCAACTTATCAACTTAACTTACTAGTTTGATGTTTTAATTAATTCATTTGCCTCTATTTTCTTATTTGCCAATAAAGTCATTTTGAATTATCATATTATCCGGAAAAATATTTTGTTTATAATAGTATTTTATCACCGTTTATAATTATTATAAGCCCGTAGAATATAAAAAATATTAAGAATATTATTTTTTATTTTTTATTTATTTTTATTGAACTTAAGCCCAGCGACTAGGGCCATTAGCTGTTGTAGGGGTAAGGTTGGTTGGTTTTTTTTACGATTGTTACGGTAGCTAGCAAACACGTGTATGTGTGGCAAGGCTTTTAACTACTATGAACCCGGGTGGTCACCCATCCGGGAAGTGGGAACTAGTAGCTCAAGTAGCTGTGGCCATTACTTACTCCCAGACCCCAGTCGTATTCCGCGACTGGCAGCAGCCAACGCGCCACTCCGAGCCATATTAAGAATATCAATATATAATATATTATACTCGTATGTTTAATTATTTACAAAGAATTTCGTGTTTATATTCATAGGTAAGACTAATTCATTATCATATTATAAAATGAGAATAAGACTAACAATATAGGGGAACTTGACGTCTTGACGTCGACGTCAGAAAGACAAGGTGGTAGTAAAGGTATATAAGTATATTTATAAATGACAATACTTTATAGCTTATAATATCTTCGAGATGTAATAGGTACGCCGTCTGTAATATATAGTCACCACTAGGTATCTTAGGTATGGCTGCACGCGAAATACGGAAATTTATATAATATTACACATAACGCGTGTGCCATATGCCCACATGCGCTATGTTCGAATACGAAATACTTTCTGATAGTTCTACGATAACCAGACAATATATTATTATATTTGATTATTACCGGAGAGTCCTTGTCCGGAACCAGCTATCCCGAACACGCTTTTCTTGCTTATCGATTGTTTGCAAAAGCTGCCCACGGCCATGGCAGACATTAAAAAGCTGACGAAAACGCCAGCGGACATCAACACCAGACCGACCTTCCACACGAAAGGGAACATCGACGTATCCGTGGCCAGTCCTTCGACGGCGAACGAACCGCAGTGCTGGTTGCCGTTGATTTTCGTACACCGGTAGTAGATGCCGACGGATGGACGGCAACGCACTTCGTAGTATGGCGAGTCCGAGCTGTTATTTGCTGCGAACAAAACAATCCGACGGGCGACGGTTATCAATAATTGCACTGAAATGATGCAGTACGCAAGCCAATATTTGTGAATGCACCTATATCGTGCGTATGTCGTGTGCGCATTATTACAATGTCGTAGGACATGTAAGTAGTTTAATGATATAACATTTTAGGCGCGTGTGGTATAGATTATTCATTTTAATGCTATCGGGTAAAATTTAGAAAGGTTTAAAGATATTAATTAAATAGTAATATTAATACTTAATAGCTACAACGTAATATATATATATATACTGTTATAAAATGTTATAAAATGTTTTAAACGATTAACTCCTAAAGTCTACTTGCTGTTTCAGTGTTTCCCAAATATTGAATATAGTAACTTGGAAATATTGGGAAAAATGTGGCCTAGATGAACAAACATGTATCCAAGGCCGTCCATGTGGTTGGATACTGTATATTTAAGCATACTAATATTAAATGCAATGCGTGTTTAATTCTCATGGACTTACATTCAATGGACAGCGATTTGTTCGATAGACAGTTGTAATCAGTAGGTCCGACGAGCCATTTTGGAGAGTAGATGGCCGTGAATAGAGTAATGGTGGACACCACACTCAACGTAGCCCACAGTAGGCTTTTGGCGGTTAGAATGAAATACATCTTCTCGGCCTGCACATACAGATTAACAATATATATTATATACTTTGTATTTTATTAATTTGGTAATCTAAAAATTAACATTTTTTTTTCTACCGAGCGAATATTTTATCTTTAAAAAATAAAAATAATATGTATAGTAAATAGAGTATAACAATATTATTATACAAAATGCAAATAAACATGAATAATATTAGTAATTAGTGTTGAGTTCACTTTGTATTATCTCTGATATGGCAGACAATAAATTGGGTATCGCACAAACGCCGCGGTCTTGCTCATATATACAGTATACACAATATATATATCATGTACTATATGTATACATAGACATGTACTGCAAACAAAGCATATGCGAGGTAAAGGGCCTCGGGTTATTTTACCAAATTAAAAACGTTAAAACCAACGTCACAACTATATTGTACGAGTATATAATATAGCGGCTCTCGTTTGATTACTGCGGCGAAACCGCCTTATTTTATAATACTACACAGTACATAGATATAAATATAGGAGGTGTGCGCTGCACGAAACCGGCCCCTCCGATATAATAATAATATTATATGGTCTACACGTGTTCGTGGTGCCAAAGTGACGTTTGCTACACATCGACTACAACAATTCACGTCTATAACTGTATATAAGTTTAATACTTTTATAACAAACGATGACGTTATAATGAAATATATCGGAGACCCTCTAATAGATAGAAAAAAAAGGTTTTCGCCGTTGTACCGTCTGCGCACATAACAACAATAATAATAATAATATAACCTATTGCATCGTATACAACCCATACATAGGTACATTTGTATTATTTGTATTAAAATGTGTGTGTCGAGTGACTCATGTCTCGTAATATATATATATATTTATGTACTTTCTGTCGTGTGTAATATTATATACCCTCTTATTGCGTTTACCTCCATTCGTCTTAGTCACGGACGTGAGGCATCCCGACCCTGCGCGCGCTCATCAACCCTCGAAAAAAATGAATTCCCCCGACGAGCGGTCGAGACGGTCTGCAGCGCGCACTGCACCTGGTTCAGACCGCTCAACTGCTGCATGACGAGCGATGTGTGTGAACTGCGCTGCTATAGGAAACCGGCGACAGCGATAATATAATAATAATAATTTAATTATATTACCTATGCGCGTATAATGATATACGTTCCCGTCCCGTTCCCATATTGTTTTAAAATTTTGTCCATGTCCGAAAACAACACCGGAACAACACGATCGGAATTTCCTTTTGACGTTATTACTATAGGTGGGTACCTATAATATAATGTAATTATATTATACTGCTCGTGTATCTATAAACAATACGTTTATATTGTCGTTATTCGACCGTTCATCATAATATATATATATATATACATACATACACACATACACGAATATTATACATGCGCCTGCACTTGAGCGTAGATACCTTACCTTACCTATACTGTGATTTAGTTATTAAAATAATACGCATATACGTATATACTATAATGTGAGTATAAAATAATATATTAGAGAGAGGCAACTACAGGCCACTCGGCTCGAATCATAATTCGATATTATTCTGGACGGCATGTGGCGTGCGGCCGTGATTTGAAAGAGAAAAATATACACCCGAATAAAAAAGGAATTAAAAATGGCGTTTAAATATTCACGGCGTAACAGGAGACCCTTAATGTGTTTTTTTTGTCCGTTTTCTTAACCGGCTACATAATGAACGAAAGAAAATTAAAACCAGCTATACGATATTGACGTCTTAATTTACATCAGCCAACCGGTATATCACAACGCACTGCACATAATATTATTGTTTATTAATATGTAGAAGAGAAGAGTAGAAGACTAAGGTAGCCGAACAACATATTATTATTTCACTTGTCGACCCGCGTGTATCGTACACGGTTCATCACAGAACAATTAATGTACAATACAAGGTAGTTCTTTTAAAGCTGAAAACTCATTATTGAAAATAGTATTAATAATTTTGGAAGTAGTTTTTAATTTTTTTTAAGTTGTTAATACTTTTTTGAAAGAAAGCATACCTTTTTTAATTGCATTTCATAAGCATTTAAACTTAATCAAGGGATTTTAAATATTTAGACTCATAAAAAATATATTTCGTTTCGGGGTATAAAATTTCGTTCCTCTAATTAAAAATTATAAAAACGATGACGGTAAAAATATTTTTTTTTCAATAATGTTATTTTGTTATGACATCAAATTTTCTAAAAAACAAAATAACATTTTTTCTATAAACGAACTTTTTGAGAAAATGAGCGTGATTCGTGAACCTTGCGCACCACCATCATGCCGATCTAAATCGAAAAACGAGCGTGACTATGATGCGCAAGAGAATCACCTTGTGTCCGTCTATAAAATTGTAGTTCTAATCTCACGTGCTGTTCTTCTCTGTTGCCCAGGGCTACATCAATATAATTTACTATTATAAAATATTATAATAATACCTACCTACCAATATAATAATTTGTGAATTATTTTTATACTCTATTATAGATTATGCGGTCCACACGTGTAAAATACGTAGTACTCAATGCCTTACACCTGTGTATTAAGGTGGTGCACTGGCGCGTGCTGTGCATTTCATCGAAATAGTTCATATAACCACTATGTATATAGTGATTAAGCCTTAGACCATAGCATTAATCACTATGCGCTAGGATATTATGATCTAAGGAATAAGCAAACCCACGTATACCTGTAGCGGTTATCACAAGGAAGTCTCATAAATCTTAATACCTATTAGTTATTATAATAGATATACCGTATACACTATGGTCTATGTCTAATGTCTGTACAGTATTACAGTATAGGCACTGGTATGGGGTATACTAAACTATATTATATACGTATGACGCGTACTGTTCAGTTTCAGTTTTTTTCTGAAAACAAATTAAAAGGATATAGGTATACGATATAAATACGGATGTGTGGGCAAAAGGTAAGAGCAATATATTTTGTTTCACATTTATTACAGTATGAAAAAATTCTATTTACAACTCCAAATTGTTCGTCCGGAGTAATTTTGGTACATCAACATTTACATATTACAATTTACAATGGAGAATAAAACAGTTTGGAAAAAAATAAGCATTATAATATTTGTATGGCTGCGTGCCTGAGTGTAAAGCAAATAAAAAAAAAACATATTACATATACACATATTAGGTAGGTATAGTTGGTATGTACAACACTATCACATGGTTATCGTCCTACATCAGAGTTGATTGTTGAATACAATGTTTCGTTGTAATTCATTGTGCGGTCCCAAAAGTGTCATCGTGAAAACTGAATTAATATATTTTAATATGTATACGATAAAAGTATAGAGATATGTATCAACAAATACATCACTAAAATATGTTGTGAATTTATTGTTTACAGTGTAAACTTGTAAAATGCATTTGACTCTGCACACGATGGACTTTCTAATATTTATTTTATGAATGACGGACAATGACAAACCACTGCGCAAAACTAAATGAGTATATCTAATGTATATGCATTTTAAGTGTAACTAAATTATACATATCCGTTTTATATATATCGATATCGGTAGAGTCAAATTTAAAATCCCTTACTACATAATATGTAATATACATATTATATTGATCGGGAATTGACAAAATATATTGATTTTATCCAGATTCTAGACTTTAGAATCTAGAGTATTCAATTCGATTTTGATGCGTAATTATTCAAAAAACAAGCGTTGGGAAGTGATCTAGAGATAAAAATGTAATAAAGTCTTAAATAGTATTAGGCGATAGCTAATACCTTTACCTAATACCAATACCTTTCGTTGAAATTGAAACAAATCGATACATTTAATATGAATTAGAATTGTGAAGCTGTAAGTAAGTAGTCATTGAGTATAAATAATTTGTAGTATACAACTGCTTAAAATAATTAAATACCTACCCAAGTTTGTCGTGCAGAGTTAAGTTGTGAAATCATTAGTTTTTCTAGTCTGTTTTCCACACTTATCATAAGTTATAATAAATGTACAATAACTCACTAAGTTGTATGCGTTATATATGTATATATGGGTGCTTAAAAGTATACAAATAACATACATACAATTAAAACAAGAGTCAGACAATACATAACTATACATTTACAACAAATGATTATTAAATTAGGTTTTTACATATTTATAGGTAGATATCGATATTTTAAATTGTTATCGTCAATTGTCAATTAATATCAAGTTTGTTTTTGTTAATCGTCTCTACGTCTAATTACGAATGAATATTTTATCCGAGTTAAACACAACTACCGGGCACTGTGCAACTACGTCTGCAGTGCACCTGAGCAACCGGTTTGAAATTTGAAAGATCACATACTGCTGGATAAAAAAATGTTACCAGATGGAAAAGAGAGAACGATAAAATACGAAATCGAAATCGAAAATATTTATCATTACAATTTAAAACGTTTCATATGCCTACCAACAAATTTATACATAATATAAGCTAAATATCACACACTCGCTCCCTCTCTCTCTCTCTTACACACACTCACTCATTCATCGTTATATATTAAAATCACAAAACGTATGAACTTGAAATTTGGAATAGTGGTTTCTATAATGATCTAGATGTATAATAAGAAAGGATTTTCCGATATTCTCATTTTAAAGAGATGATCTTAAGATTCACGATGGAAATTGAAACTTTTTTCGTATTCATAAACTTTGCCTGGTTATAATAGTAATAGTAGAAATAAGTATTTTTTTTTTTTGTAAATAAATGGTTGACATTGGTTACTTGGGCAGATCAGGAAAGCGCATGCATCAAATTGTCACACTTATGGCCTCGAATAAAGAAACTATATCTTAAAGACTTAAAACCATATTATGTGGAAGTGTGTAGCTTTTATACTCAAAAACCGCTCAACTGAATTTGAAAAAAATCTCAGAGAAGTCAGAAAAGTTTAGCGAGTAAGTAATTTAGCTTTAGACTACGTTGAGAAATATACCAAGTACTAAATCCGATCCTTGACTTGCGGTCGCCCATCTAGGTCGAATAATTATACAAAGCTAGGTACACTGACGTCGATTTGTCAGGCAACCGAGGGAACACTAAAACTGAGATACACTCAAACCGAGATACACCTATAAGTAATTATTAGGTATAGCGTGTAGAGTATAGAACCTACTATATAAGATTGGCCACAAAAAAACTGCACACGGGCAAAACCAGGCTATTCAGCTAGTTTACATATACTTATAACAAATGGCATATAGTATAATAATATAATATCTTCAAGTACCGACCGCCTTTAACTAACATTAGTACACTTTTAAAACCATGTTTCAAGTTATTTAAAATTAATTGTGTATAAAAAAATAATAAGTTAACATTGTTTACATTATCATAGTCAAATATAAAATATCGTATTCCATTTGAGTTATTAAAATTTTAATACCTAAGAAATAACATGTCATCATATTTTTTTTTTAAATAATAGATTTTTATCATTTTTTGTAAACATGACTATTTTATCACAATACATTTTCAAAGTTGAATGTTCTGATGATTTACTTATTAAACACATATTTGGATTACCAAGGGTTCGCCGTTTCGAATTACGGGGGGCACCTAACTATCATCGAGAATTCGAGACCACTCAGCTGCTACCGCAGTAATCTTTGTATTTTACTTTTAAACTCATATTTATTTTTTATGGTACAGAAGGTATTATATTTCTCAGACTATATAATAGCGATTAAAAACTGGTTAGGTACTTAGATGTAGATTCTCCTATACAGTTATATACTAATTATAACTATATAGTATATATTAATATATAATTATGATTACTTCAACATATAATATATATAACTATTATACAACCACAAAAACCATTTTGTTCGTTTAACTTGTGTGACGAATATTATTATATTATTTTGTTAAATGCTAAAAATAAGAGTTTGGTGAACATCAGAGGATTTTCGTTTTACTAATTAATTTTCTTAATTGAACCCAAAACTTATACGACAAACGGGTGGTCTCGGACTTCTCCTAATTATGCATGTAGACGTTTACAGTCTTATAATATAGTAATATTATTATAGGTACCTGCAATAGAATATTATATACTTGTATCCTAGGCATATATATTTATCAAACATCTATATATAACTTAAAATAAGGTGTCTGGTGAAACATACTACTGTCTATTAGCTGATGTTCTAGGGTATAACATTATATACACACGTATACAGTGTACAGTGAACGAACATATTGGAGCAGCTGTTCATTTCCGTGTACAAATATTCGTCATTTAAGTTATTTTAAGTTATTTTATTCTCTAGTCATTGTTAGTCTATACTTAAATGCACTGACTACTCAAAAAAATGGTCCTAGAGCATTGATTAAATATCAATAATTCAATCAATGCCACGATCTTTTAATATAAACTAATATACAAATATGATTTTACTGTCAAATTTACAGACAGTCGTGTAATAAAAGGTGCCAAAATTAATATTTATAGCATTGACCACTATATCTACATAATATATACTTAACTTATAATATTATTAAATCATTATTCATAAACAAAAAATGTATATTGTAAACTAATACAAATATAATATTTTAATGCATTTTGCAAAATTAAACATCGTGCGTATTTGTTCTATAGCCAGGTGGCCAGAACTACCAATTTAAAATACATATCCTACGCAGCGTTACATCCAAATCCTTCTTCGTATTATGTATCTATGTACTCGTAGCCATAATAATATAATGATTTTTAATGAATTAAAATTATTTTTATGTTGACTATCTAAATCATTAACAATACTTATTTAAAGGTTAGGTTATACATAATATTAGGTTTAATGTATATGTTTATGATTCATGGTCGATTCTAACATCCATTATAAATACAATTATGCCACTATAAACTATAAAGCATAATCTATTATAACAAACATTTACTTTAAAGTGTTAAAACAGTTTTTAAACAAATATTTTTTTAAAACGAAACGCTAAGCTAAACAAGATAGATTCTATTTTTAAATAATTATAATATTCCCACGCGATAACAAAATTATATGGATTATATAACATTATCTAAACAACTAATAAATAAGATTAAATAGTAATAAGCATTTAAGTAAATTTTATGTGCAATGTGCAAAGAATATATTTATTTTTTAAATTTTAATTAGCTTTTGTGTATAATATTATAGTTCAACAATTACACAAAGAATATTGTATACCTTACCTAGTTTATAATATATTTATATACCAATCATATTATGATAAATATTTGTAAACAATTATACGAATATTGTTTATGTGCATTGTGCATAGTATACATTCAATATCTATCAATGCATTATAAATCTATATGAGTAAGATTAATATGTGTGTAGAATAAGATGTTAATTATTATTCTTTTTTTCGATTTATCAGTTAAAAAACAGTCTTTTTTACAGTGGATTAGGATAGGTGCATAACAATCGAGTACAGTTTGCGTTTTTATTTATCAACTATTACTATTATTATTACAATTTACAGAATAATTTTCCATTCAAAATACTATAATTTTTTAGGTCTGTTTGGCTGTTTCATACTTTTGTTTTTCGAACAACATATGTTTACTATCAATCACTCATAATGGTTCCTAACCACTTAGGTACTTCCAATGTCAAATCTAGTTTCGACTTTACTGTTGACATTTACTCGTAGTTACTAAGCAAATTGTTTTTGTTACGTCTTTAATGAGTATATTTTGTATTACCTACCTATTTATTACAAATTGTAACAATATTATCATCTCCAAGATTTAAAATATTTATTACCTATATAATACATTAACATAATATAACGATGCAATCGACATCATTAAGACGTTTATCAAAAGGTATTTAAACTATAATTATTCATAATATATTCATATTTAGCATACATGCAATAACAATCGTTAATTATCAAATATATTTAGGTTCATTACAATTTTTAAAACAGTAGTATCTAATTTAGTCAATATTTACTTATTTTAAAATTTGTTTTATTCCTTAATTAGTTAAGGGCTATTATAACTTATCACAGTTTATACGCCCATATTATATTAATGGTTATATGATGGAAAAAAAAATAGACTAGGTAATCAAGTTATTATAATGTAATGCA
The DNA here is from genome assembly GCF_001856785.1 of Myzus persicae. NCBI lineage: Eukaryota > Metazoa > Arthropoda > Insecta > Hemiptera > Aphididae > Myzus > Myzus persicae. The sequence continues at coordinate 150,467 of NW_019100626.1, read as the reverse complement.
CCTATTAGTTTGTTTTATTGTAATTTGTTGTACGCATGGTTAAATTATTCAAAATTAATTTATATATTACAAGGAATATAATATTATCTTTTGGTTTGTGTTATGCACCTATACATGTACTATTTAACATATTTTAGAGTAAGTATCTGCGTCCTATCTAAATAAAACATTATACAACATATGTATGGATAAGTGAGAATTAAAGTCTTTTATTAAAAATAAAAATACATTGATGATAAAAGATCAACTGGATTCACAACTGAAAAGTAGTAAAAAAGAAACTTTGAGCGTGATCTTGTCTTAGGAATGTAATTTTATTTAGGAACACATAGATTAAAGTGCAGGATCACTTTACAATGTGGGTATTCTACACTACACATTTATTCAGGGATTAGTACAACAATAAGGTACATTTTATATAGAATTTGGGATCCGACAAGAAAAAGTTTACTCACAAAAACACAAATACATTTAAGAAAAATGAAATAAATAACAATACAATAAACATGAAGATTATGGGTACTTAACTCGTAATATTTTATAAGTTATTTAAAAAAATAAAATACTATTACCTAAACATAATAAATTACGTTTAGTCATAAATCATAATGATTTTTTATATCTGTAACATAAAAACCATATTGATTTCGTTCAACACGAACTACCCACTTAAAAAATATAATAACATGTTGACATATTTATCGACTTCAATCCTGAATCTTTTCATAAATTAAAAAATAAGATAGGTAATCAGTATTCACCTATAAATATTAAATAATATAAAAAAAGGTACAAACATTTTTTACTGCGGAAAGATGATTGAAATACACTATTTAATTAAATATACGAATACTCCAACAAGATGATTCACCAAGCATGCCAACTCCTCCCTTTTGTTCTATAATATTGCATTTATTCAAATGTTGAAAAAAATATTTAGAACCATACTTTAGAAAGAGCGTCATTTCATTTTTCACTTTTTGATGTGTAGATGAAACATCCAAAGCAAAATTCGAACGAGTAGGTATTATTATTACCAAGTTATTACATTTTACACACGCTAAGAATAAAATTCCTTAATAGCTAATGGTTTACTTTTATATAAAATATTTAATATATGTAATATTTACTATTATGTAGTCTTCTAGTTTACTAAAACTTATTATACTTCGGTAGATAATTTTTACAAATTGTAAGATTTTAATAGATTAATATTATTTTACTTTAATTATCGGATCACTACAGCTCATTTATCTTCTAAATCTGATAACATGGACTATAATTATTCTTAGTACAATAAAGTATGAAAATTCGAAACTATTCGTTCAAATTTCAATTTAGGTTAGGTTACATTTTTAAAAAATTATATGCTTGACAATTTATTGTAAATATTTACTGTTCTAATTTAGAAAAAAGTTAGTATCGCCAGTTGACACTTTTGAAATGTCAAAAAAATTTAAGTATTTGGAAATATGATCTATAAGTATTATATACTTAAAAAATCAGAATTAGAATAAATGTTTAATTGAACGAAGAAGTGAGCACTGAGTTTGTTCGGTAAATCACTCTGTATAACAGGATATGTGTTGATATAATATTATCTTTACATTATAGTCAATGGTCAGTATTTATTTTTAATTTTCAATATCATATACACTTTTTAGCCACGTTATTTTACTATACCTACATTCTACATTCTAAATACACATATAGGAGTGTCTACTGCAATTTATGAAACGAATAGGTACTAATATTATAGTATATTTCAAAATGGTAAGTAAAAATAGAGAATTGTATGAATAATAATTAATAATAATAATTCTGGCGTGAATCTTAATACGTACCTATTGTATATATGAAAGTAAATATATTTTGAAGGGTTGAAATTCGTTAAGTTCGCACAATAGTATACTTAATAAAAACTTATAACTGATGATAATTATTAAACTTATTTTGTAGACTTGTAGTGATAAAAATCCAATCGATTTTAACTAATTAATTATAATATATTATTATATTATACCCACACTTCGTTGACTGTCATATACGTAATATAATACACAATATGTTATTGTGCTCGCGTCTAAAGTCCGTTTTAATTTAATTACCTTTGATTCCTCTGACTCACGCTACTGATAAATAACCACCTCGTCCAGACGATTTATGAATTATATATTATATTTTGTTTTTGACACACTTTGACATTTAATTACCAAACACTATATTATAATCTAGTACATTTTAATAACATTTCCGAAATATACGACGAACGTGGTCCGCGATTACAACTGAAATGTATTACTAGTTACTAATTAATAATTACTATGATACGAACTTAAGGCCCATTGTTAAAATCGTATACGGTAATGTATTGTTATGATGTGTAACTGTGTATAGCGTGTATAAGTAAAACTCTATGAGCCATGAGGTGCTACCTACCTATACGTAATTAAATATATTTTTTTATTTACCGCGAAACTGCAGCCGACGAGCGTCTGTCGAACGAAACCCACTGAAATGTAATGAATAATGGTATTCGAATTGAATATTTAAATTTTTAGTTTCACTACGAAACGCGCACTACATTAACTTATACAATCGTTTGTTATTACCAAGTACATTATACAAACGCGATAACCGAAAAACTACGAACTCAACGACTGCTGTCCCGTGTACGCGGCGCACCGACGACATGCCGTGATCGCGCGTCGTGACCGAATGACTGGGTTTGCGCGTGTGCATCGCCGGCCGCCGTCGCGTATAATGTAATATGCATATTATAATAATATTATTATATCATACTCCGATACTCGTATATTACATTATGAATGGGTTGGTGGTTTCCGCTGCTGCCGCCGGTATACTGTGTGTACTGAATAGTGAATAGTGTATAATATGTAGTACGTACCTTTATATATGACTATATTACTGCTGCAGCAGTGAACAATACCATGACATCGTTTGGAAATGTTTAGAAACATTTATAAACAATTTTTAACAACGATAATGTTTTTAATAATATCCGAAGTCGCCAACTTTCGTCCAGCGTGGGTCTGTCTGTTAAACGTATTATTATATATAGCTAATATGGCTGTACCACAATAACAGCCAAACTATGCATGTATATTGTATATGATACAAATTTTATATTTAATTGAAAGAAGCATGCATACTTTACAAGAATATTATTACTCACGCATTGATTATATACATACTCGAAAAGTCGAAACGATAAAAGAGGAAGGGAATAAAATAAGTAAGAACGTTATAAAAATTCATCTAAACCTACCGCGATCATTTGCTACATCATTACACATATTACATGTGTGTATACATTGTGTAAAAAAACAACAACAATAACAACTACGAACGAAAACAAAGATATCGTTATAGGCCGTAAAAATTGAAGACTGCAGCCGGTGGTCAGAGCTCAGAAATGTATGCAGCATAACATTATACATTATATATAGGTACTATACAATACGTCTACACTAAACGCGGTATAATTCGGTTAGGTGACGTTTGAGTAATAAAAAAAAATTAAAATTAAACTAATAATAACGAATATATTATATATTTATGTGTAATATAAGATATAACGTGCCGTTATAACACCTTAATTCTTGTCTCTGGGATTTTTTCTTCCTTTTTTCTTTGAGCAGGACACACATGGACATGGGTATACGCCACGCCATGCGGGTATGTTAAGCGATACCACCTGCTGCAGAGATGATCCATGAAAAACGTACATATATATATGTTAATATATGATATTATGTACATAGTAAAAAGAAATTAAACGTTTTCCTCGCCCCTTGACACACTGCTACTGGTATATACCAACGCGCGCTGCAGACTCGCCAGGCCCGGTCGGGGTAACATATGTACGCATATATACTACGTATAATGCGAGCCGGGAAAAAAAGGACCCCTTTTTTGTCCGATGATGGCCGACTCACTTTTTACTATATTTAATATTATACGAGGGATTGCTTCTATATAATTTACGCCCTATATGACGTATACGCGAGCACTGCATACTGCAGGGTCATAATATAATGGTTATATACGTCGTGTTTGTTGTTTCGCTTTACCCATGTGGATTATAAATCTCCGTCATCGCCTTATAAATAACTCCGTTAACGGCGGTCCTACACATATATATATATGATCAGCAGAGCATATAACGTACAGAATGTTGTCGCCCTATACGATAAATATTAAACCGAACTGTTTATGTGGAACCCAGATGAGAGATAATAATAATATGAGGACAATGGGATAAAAATTAAAATAGACAACCGAGTTAAGAAATAATAATAATTAATATTCATTCTGTACCTATCTACCGATGGCGAGCATAAATTATTAACATATAAGACGGTTTCTTCCATAACTGAATTCAAACACGGTTAAGGTCGCAAATATGCTATAAATTATAATCGTATGACCATTCGCCTTAAATAAGTGATAAACCATATAATATATTTATGTAAGCGCAGTAGATACGCGTGCCAGTTGTCACTTGTCAATATACAGCCAGTATATACATCAATATGTATATTCTATACTAAGCGAATTGTCGTCATAATTTTTATCACTTCAACACTAATTCATTTATCCATATTTAATAGATATACCTATTATGTATTTTTACTTTTTTTAATACTAGGGGCTCTGCCTCCTGCCCGCTTCGGTAGACAACCCACCTGAAGGCTTTTCCCCTGCTCGCTATTTGCTAGTTGACCCACCTTTAATCATTCTTTTGCTAGCCAAAAGAGTTTATAACTAGAATAAAAAAAATGCATTAAACATTATTTTAATTTTAAATTAAATATAACACACACATTACTGAAATGCTTCATCAATTACAATATTGTCAATTGATTTATTTTTATTCAATTCTGATTCACCACGACTTTTACATGGCGAAAATGTAAACAAATTATTATAAATTTGCATCTAGGGGGAGGATCCCCCTTTTCTATATTTTTATGTGAGTATATAAGAAGGGCGTGGAGGCACCCATCCATCATTTTAGCTCTTGTTGCGCTACTGTATTTGTATTAGAATACTAGTCAGTAGTCACTATGGCTGTCCACTGGAAAAAGTTACATAAAATCAAGTGGACAGTTTTACGCCTGTTCAAAACTCCAAAAATGTGTAATTTTATACCCTGCAGGCTAGAATTTATTTTTTAAGTTGTATAAATATCTCAAATATCAATGAATACATTGTTCTATTACACGTATATACTTAGTAGATAAACGAATAAAATTAATATACCCACTATGTAAGTATATAAAAAATTTTAAAAAATATAAATAATAATAATAATAATGAAAAAAAAAATATTATATGAAGTTTTTTTTGGAGAATAAAGACGAAAAAAATGTTAAATCATTATGAAACTATCAAAATGTTATGTATTAATTCATTGATTCATTTGCAATAGATCTATGTGTTTTAAATGAAAATTTAAATATTGTAAATATAGTTTTCTAGGTTTGACGTTCGACTGTTCAAGTAGTTATACCTTTATAGGTAGATATAATAGTAGGTACAAAGTATTTTGAAAAGCTGTAATAGGAAATAGGGTTATATAGTATAATAGTATTTTTTTTCAATACTAGTGAGTAACGAGTTATTATCATAATAGGCCTAAATCAAGTTTCAAAACTTTATTGAAAACATTATTTTTCTAAGATTTGTATTATATAAAATATGATTTAAGTATTAAGTACCCATAATATATTTACCTAGCTATTAGATACTTATTCATATTTTATTTTTTAATAAAAATTATTTATTTTTCAAATCTAATTTTTCTATTCGATTTCATAATTCATGCAGTAATCTATAATTATATATTTATATATGCTGGTAAGATTTTACATTTAGTCTTAAGTATATATTATACTGTCTACGGTACGACATATAATGAGTGACTGGGCGATGTCTACATATGGTCACATTATTAAATAAGTTTAAGTATTTGGACACGCCTGGTCAAAAACCTAGGTACTTCAAATTAAACAAAATGCTCTTTGTGTAGGTATAGAATTTTGTAGAAAATGAAAAAAAAATAAATGAAACACAATAGGTGATGTATATTATTATGTTAATTCTTTTGATTGTTATACTTTATGCACTAACTTAAATTATCGTTTACAAATCTGTGTGCGGTGTGTGTGGGTTTGCAGATAATAAATAAAACTCGTATCTATAAATAAGTATCTTTTATATAGTAGGTACCTATTTTATTATAAAATATGATTATAATTTACGAATATATATATCACTCATTGTTAAGTACAAAATAAATAGATCAGCATTATATTTTTTTAAATATTTTATTGTGTCATTCAAGTGACACAAGTACTAGTACACAACACATATTTAAACCTTAATCTATTAAAATTGAAAATATTATGTCATATGGAACATAGTTTGTACAGGTATCTATATATTCTCGTCACTATTGAGTATTATTGGTACTCGTAAATAGTTTTCAAAGTATAATTTAAAATATGTGGTTCATTAATAATTTACTTTATTAGGTAGGTACTTAAGTTGTACTAATTAATAATTATTAATAAACTATAAATTGGCAAAAAACATAATGCATTATAGGTACATACACCTATACCTATACTATTGGTCATTACTCATTAGTAAATTGGGCATCATGTAAGTGGGTATCTACCTAAAAATTACATAGAATGAATCGTATCTAGCATAGGTACCAATGTACCTAATATATTATGACCAATATATATTATAATTTATTACTTATTTGATATTTTGATCAATAGGTACTAATATATATTTAATATATACTATATATAATATTATATCTTCAGTTCATAGTTTTTTTTAAAAATATCTATAATAATTAATTATTTATTATAATAAGACATAGGTACAAATAACAAATGTAACAATATGTAATATTTAGTTCAAAAAAAAAAAATTAAATTAAAATTAAATCGATTTTTTAGTACTAAATAATATGCTTTTTTTGATAAAGTGAATTTGTATTCAATCAATATTCAAAATTAATTAACCATATATAGATATACTGTTTTTGTTTTATTTACAATTTTAAGATTCTGAGTGAAGCCATAGTATAAAGAATAATTAATGAGGAATAATAATTATTTCTTATTCCATGAATGGAACGACACTGAATTAATTTTATTACGATAATGAGTATTTTTTACGCTTACATTTTAGAAATTCTGTAAAAATTAACAACTGTAGAGACTTTATTTTCACTAAATATTTATGTACAAATTTCTAACATAAAATATTATAATTTTCAAAATATTTAATTTTTATTGTGCAATTTGTGGACATTTGAAATTAAAAAACTTTTTTCGTTTTGCTTGATTTATGTATGATAAAATTATTGGTTGCAAAAAAAAAGCTTTAAAATATAGAACAGTGTTCCTTCTTGTAAGTTGTTTTTACCGAAATTTAAAAATATTGAAAATTCATAATACATATAATAGATTATTACATTTTTTTAATAAGCTTTCAAGTTCAAATTTTTACAAAATTCAAAATAATGAAAATACACAAACTATTTTGTTGTTAAAATGGTTAATTTAAACACACAAAATTTGATAAAAATAATACAAGATACCTCATAGATTACCTTGGCTGGAATTAAAAAAGGTAAGCCTTAAACCCATCATTCACCAACATTTTTCAATCATTGAATCATGATTCATGAGTTATTGAAGTTTAAATTATGATAAAATTACATAGATATTCTCACAAAAAATAACAATTTCTTCTCAAAACAGTCAAATGATTTTTGTTACATTGTTAAAATTAAAAAAATATCAATCAAAGAAACTTAAAACACTCAACTTTTACTTAAACTATGATTTACATTTACTGCATACAATGACATTTTCAAAACATTTAGACAGTGAATGAATACAATTCATATTCAGATATTCTAATAAATTGGCTTTTTTCAGTTAATTTAAAAATAATACGTCAAGCTTTAGTTTATAAATTATAATAACAAAATAACGTCATGACTTGTATATTGGCTTTTTACTGATTAGGTACAGTTCCATACTGTCTTGGGCTTATTAAAATCGTATATGAACCCTAACCGTAAACAGTTATTACCCAAAAGGCAATTAGCTTTTGACTACTTAGCTATATTTTCTTTTTAGGTAGGCATGGCAAGTTTAAAAAATTGTTTAATAGTTATTAACTTCTTTTACGTACATGAGTATACTTACGAGTTACCTGAACTATAATATTTAGATTCCTACTAAAAAAATTTTAATTTTAAATACTTTAAACTAATACACTTATTATTATTTAATGCAAATTAGAAAAGAAAACCGATAGCAAAATGCGGGTTTACGCAGATGTGAATTGGTATGAACAAGAAATATCAAAAAATATTACAAGACTCAGGTAATATTAATATATATCTACCAATACTAACTAAAAAATGAAATGTATAAAGTCAATCAATCATTGTAGTAATAACATATAGTCAACTCACAATATATAACAAAGTTTTTTTGGCCAAAGCTTTCGCAATGTAACACAATTTTACAATTTCGGAGCTTGTTATTACTAATTTTTAATTTTAAAACTAGAAATGTTCTTCATAGATAATCATTGAAAACAAATACCAATAGAGAATATTGAGTTTATCATTGATAATCAACACATTTATTATGTTATGGAAATCGATCGGTTTTCCCGCTTTGACAATTAATTAGAAACATGATTTGAATGTATAATCACAATCCCCATATTATTTTATTTTATACGTCCATCTGAAAAGTAGTAATATATTATTGTTATAAATATTTTTATCTTAATTATTGAGATTGCAATACATTTTTTGTAGATAAACCATCATTTACAACTAATTGTACACATTTGAACGCGACAACGTCTTTTGATAATATAGTTCTAATACGAATAACTTTTTGTAACCTACCATTTTTAATCCTTTTTTATGGTCAACATGACAGAACATGACTGGTGTTCGGCATTACCTAGTGATTGCAGTTCCCCCCATTATTAAATTAAACTAAATATGTAGCTGTTTGTAGTGTGTTGATTTAAATATTGATAAATCTCATTTTAAATAATTTTGTTGATTTATGCACTTAATACAACGAACTGTTTTCTCGGTCCCTTGAAATTTGTTATATTACGACTCGACTGTATTAATATCTAAGACGAAGGTTAAGGTACCTACCATCGTAGCATTGTACCAATCTAAATTGCATACTGTAAATTGCAATACAAACATTAGGTATATAGTCTCATAGCCCATAGGTACCTACCTAAATATAAGTACCTATATTGTGCAATAAACCGCAAACTTTTTAGAATTATCATTTATGACTTATGTAGGTATTTTATGTGTTCTACATTATAATATACAAACCTTTTTAGTCTTACCTATATTTTTCCATATAAAAAATGTGCTAAAAAAGTTACATGGTACGCCCACAGAACAAGGCGTTTTCTAAAGGGTACCTATACTTGTAACTTGTGTTATATTGTTATATGTGGCCGTGTAATAACTACTAACTACCTACTTAGTAGTGTACTCAGGACATTAGGGCAAGATTCAAACTTTAAGAGATCGAAAGCAAAGATTTTGGGGCCTCTGGGTGGTCCACGATTACAATTTCATACTGTGTGTACGTGTGTATACTACCTATGTATATTAAATTTTTAGTTTTAATTATAAATAATAAAATAAATAATTATATTTCATAATTATTGTATCAATTCATACAGTAATGTATCACCCATTAATGTTATAAGTATAATTATATAAGATAATCTAATTATAAAAACGAATACATATAAATATATTGTCCAGTACATCACCACAGAATATATCACTTTCAATGCTCACAAGTCACAACTGATAAACAATGTACACGATCTTGCATTGTAATTTTCAGTCTTTTCTGTTTATAATTTCTTGTCTTGAAAATGTGTGTTCACCTTACGCTACTTCGATAATATTATATTAATCAATTATGTACCTACTTATCTATACTATTTGAATTTCCTAAAATAACATTTTTTATTTTTAAAAACTATTTTTTTCTTAAATATAGAACCGGACCAGCCCATATTACAATTATTATTATAAAGTGGTAACAAACCTGCAGGCGCTGTCTCCGTCTTACAAAATATGCATGACACAGCAAACTGTACGTTCTGAATAAAGCATTTAACACCGTTATGTTTAATTTTAGAGTGAATTGATCCATTACCAAATTTACAAGTAAGAATATAATCTAGTCGATGACGTAAATTTTTTTTATACATCAATTTTAAAGCGCTTAGCACTTTAAGAGCATTTTAAAATGAACAAACAATTTACCATATTGAAATTCTCAAAACTTGTTTTAAAATTAAAATATTAAAAAAACCTATGCCATCGACTTGATGATAATATTCCTACTTTTAAAAGGTAATAGGTTAATTCACATTTCACTCTAACGAGTCCAACGTACAATTTGCCATGTTATACGTTTGTAAGACTGAGACAACACATGTGGATATGGCATCCAATTAAAGCAGCATATTATGCCTTTGATTCCCTCCCGTCAAATCCGGCACTAAGTGTACCACTGTTTAAAATAATATATACTATTGTTTTTTTTGTGTAGTTGTTATCAAAGTGCTCATATGAATACAATTTATAAGTACCTACTACCTATTAATATTAGGTATTTCAAAATTAATATAAGTTTCGGTATATTCACTATATCCAGGACTTAAAAATGTAGCAGTTTAGAGTTAGGTACCTATAGATTTTAAACAAAGTTTTTCCCCGACACTTATAGACTATTTTAGCAATTAAATAATTTGAAAAATCTTCCCCCTCCTTGAATCATGACTGGATCTAACCTAACCATATTTCTACCAGTAATTTCATTATAACCAGTGGTTGAAATAGCTCAAAATAAGCGAAGGGATAGAAAATGTGAATTATATAAGTGGAGGGATGCTGTCCCTCTGTATCCCTCTTACTTCGACCACTGATTAAATTTATCCTAAAGTCCCACAATCTACATTCCTACCAGTCCTACCTTCACAATTTCATAGAACGTGACTAAGTTCTATGACATCACAATCAAGTTTAAAAGTAAAAATAATATAAAATTAAAATTGATTATGAATACATTATACATTTAAATAGCTTAACTAACTTCAATGTTAACCAAGAAGTATTGAACAATTTAAGCAAGTATCTAAAAATGGAGGAATGTCTTGTTAACGAACTAGTACTCGACAGAATTAATCTGTCAAATTTAAATTATTTATGTTGCTTAACACCAGATACCAAGTACCTACCTTTACTTATACCAAATATATAAACATTTTTTTTTTTTTGTAAACGTAAACACGTTATTACCATGACAAAATTACTTTAATTACATTTAAGAGTGAAAAAATTATGGCTGAGATTTTGTCAACTTAAAGATAAAGGAGTTAACTATCTTTTGGATATTTTGGATGAGACAAGTAGAAATACTCAATTGAATGCATTGTACTTAGATTCCAATAGTATAACATGCAAAGGAGCTAAACAAATAGCACAGGTGAATCACAATTATATATCTTATTAATATTTTAGGTAGGTTTTACCTATATAATATGCAGGACGTAGATATTCAATAGATTTAAATTATAAATAATTATTGATGTATTATTAATATACTTAACAATAATAAAATACATCCTTCAGGTTTTAAGAACTAATAGAACATTAAAATCACTTTCATTGGCTAACAATTTGATCAAGGATGAAGGGTCATTTGTTTTGGTGAGTGTATTATCTACATTTCAACTCAATGATTATGAAATCAATTGGAAATCTAAGCAAGAACAACAAAGAAATAGGCTCTTAGAATATTTGGTAAGTTTTAATAGTTCATACAGTGGAAATTCCTCAAAAAACTTTCATTCAACATCTTTGAGAACCATAACCAAATGTCCAAATAAGAACCAAATTAATCTACTTCTACTTAGGAGGACGTGATACCCGCGTGTGTTGTCTCCGTCTTACAAGTGCGTAACATAGCAAATTTTACGCTCAGCAGAACACGTGTAGCTCTGTTAGTTTAAAAATTAGTGCGAATTGACATCTTATAAAATCTAAAGGTAAGATTATTATCTAGTCAACCTTATAGGTTTTTTATTATATTTTAATTTTAACGCGAGTTATGAGTATTTTAAAATTGTAAATTTTTTATACATCTTAAAATACTCATAACTCGCGTTAAAATTAAAATATAATAAAAGACCTATGAGGTTGACTAGATAATCATCTTACCTTTAGATTTTATAAGAGGTCAATTTACACTAATTTTTAAACTAACAGAGCTACACGTGTTCTGCTGAGCATAAAAATTATGCTTTGGTACGCACTTGTAAGACGGAGACAACACATGCGGGTATCACGTCCTCTTAACAAATTTGCCTATAATACTAAGTTCAATGTATATTTTGTTGAAAATATTAATATGAGTGAATAAGTTTCAATAATAGTTTTCCTTTAGTACTTAAAATTTACTTTTTTTCAAAATATATAAGTCGTTATACCTATTTAATCAATGCACTATAAGTCAGTACCGTAGCCAAGATTTTTTTCAGGGGGAGGGAGGGCTACAATATTTTATTGGTAGGGCTATGCTACTAACAGGTATAGTAAGTTTATTTTGGAGTGGGGCTTACACCATAAAGCCCCCTGTCTACGGCATTGCTATAAGTTATTATACAGTGCATATTAAAGTACAAATTATAGGATACAACATACACAAATCTGAAATTAGAAAAAATCACATTAGCATTTATTGTAAGCAATTAAAAACAAAATATACATTTATGTTTTTGTTTAAAAAAATTAGTTTTAAATAACTTTAAAAAATTAAAATATAATATATTATGAAATAGTAAATATTATACTAATATTTTATATTTTCAAGTATGTTTTCAATAATTAAATTATTCTGAAACAAAATTTGTTTTAGACTGATATTCTAACTAAAAAATTAAAAGAAAAAACTATTCCATCAAATGGTAGTAATAACAATAATGGGTTATCATCAATTGGAGGTAAGAAAATATTCTAATTTTATCACTTTTTTTTTTAATTACCTAGTAAACCTATAACTATTTATTGTGTCATACCAATAATAACCCTTTTAATAAAGATATTTTTTTATAAACTTATTTAAAAAGAGCTATTATACTTAAAATAGTGAGAAAGTGGGTACCACTTTGCTGTAGATGGTGGCGTTTGGGTCACTTTTTTGTGTTTGATGGAAGCATTAAATTTGTAGAAATTCAATATTAAAAAAATTTAAAAGTTAAGTGTCCATAAATAGCTCAACAAATGTTGAAATTGTTATCATGTACAGTAAATATTAATATAAACATCTGGTGAAAATTTCTAGATCATACAGTTATTTAGTTTTTAGTTACACTAAAATTGAATGTCAATTTTTGTATAAATTCCACTTTTTTCTGATTGTTTGAAAACGTATTGGAAATTTTTTTAATTTGGACCCCCAAGGTAACTTGAATTCAATTTGCTAGCAAAAGCCACTACCAAAGTTAAAAATCAAAGCATTTTGACTGTCCCAAAAGGTGGTTAGAAAAAAAAATACGTCATTGGAAATTTAATATATTTATTGCTCTGCTCAGAAACTAAAATGAGTATGTTGTTCGATATAAATACTTATTTAGTTTTCAAAAAATTTAAAAACTTGATGTTCATCAAGATCTGAGTCAAACTCTCATTGCAGATATAATGCTTGATTTTGAACTAATACACTATCTTCCTTGAAAATGTTGTTGCAAATAGAACTCAAGTGTCAAACATAAACAATTTTTACTTTACTCTGCCTCAAAGTATAAAAACCGGGCGAAATTCATCTCTCACATAACGGCATAGATATTGTACAGTGGAAGGAGAAAAAAGTGTGTAAGAACTGGTGTATTCTACTTTAAAACAGAGCACAGATTGAATGGATAGTGTTGTTTGTTAACATGAAGTTTAAAATATAAAATCCATGACTGTCCACTTTCAGAAAATCTATATATTTAATAGAATATGTATTATAAGTTTATAACATGCACTATATGAACATAAGTACAATACATATAAAATATTAAGATATTATGTAATACATTTTCATTCATTTTAGTGGCGAATTTGAAACAGAAAGCTGAAAGTATGATTGTCCCAAACACCCACCCATATTTAACAGGACAATTATTTAAGAGTGGTTTGAGTTATCATAGTCCAGGAAATTTTAAAATTGCATATTTAAATATTTCATGTATTTCATATGACAGGTATAATCAAAATATTAAAATGCCTATTAATATTTTATTTAACAGATAACCGGTTTAGTTCAAACATTTTAAGTGTTATAGAACAAATAATTCAGTACCAACAAAAAGTTTGTGTGGCTAAAGAAGGACTAAGAAATTTAAAAATTGAAGTTATATAATAATTTAATTTTGATGTAAATAGATTTGATGAATATTTATTTGTTCTTTTTAGGGTTTTGATATGAAGCAAATAGAAAGGATAAACAAACTAATTGAAGGAAAGCTACGTCTAGAAAATAAAAATAAAAAATTGAACTATATGCACATTATATCATGTTAGTACATTTAATAGATCTCAACTTAATGATATTTTAATCACAGGTTTTTTAAGATACATTATATTTTACACATTTACAGAGTTTATCACAAGGAATGAATATCCCAATTTGTTTGAGATTAATAAAATATAAAATAATTTAATGTTTAATGTTTAAATAAAAAAAATATTATAGTAATACTATCAATAATGATCAGGTATAGGCGTATTACATAAAATAATATTAAAAAACAATATAATTAGATAACTTATAATTAATTATAGTTTAGTAAATTAAAATACAATTTATTTTAACACTGTCAAGTCCAAATTAGAAATACCTTTTTTTACATCTGCAATCCAGGAAGGATGAGTACCAGAGTCCGTTGTCAGAAGAGTGTTTAAATTAACCATGAATGAGTCAATGGTCTCATTGGTAGGGGATTCAGTGTCATCTAAACAAAAATATATGTAATAATAAACAAGATTATACATATATTAATATATTTTTTGCCTGGATCAACCACTAAGATGGCAAAATTTATTTTTGTTCAATATTATAGAATATACATATTATTATATTTTGTCATTGTGGAAGTGTTATACTACGGGCAGTTAGATACTTTAGACAGCCGATCCTTTGACAACTCCCAATTTATTATTTTTCATTTTGCACAGTTGACAGGGCAAACTAAAATAATTTAGATGCAACTTATCATTCTTAGATGATCTAAATAATGTGCGTAGCTTATTCATTTCTATAGTCGGTCAATAAAAATAAAGTTTAATATTTTAGAGTACCAGTACAATACGAATAAATAAAAAATCAATATATTTTTTAATCATTTAAACATTTAAATGTTGTTTCATTATCAGTTTAAATAATGCCTTTACCACTATATCGTGAATTTATTTCCATTATTAATATTTGTTTTCCTAATTTAACACTATAATATGTAAAACTGTGATTGTTAAAAATAATGGTTTTATACAAAGATTATTTGAAAAAAAAATTTAAAAAACCGGGGATAGTCACATAAATATGTGTATCTATACCCTTCAGACTGTAATTAAGAAGATGAAAATTGGAAAATATTTTGGAACTTAAAAATAAAAAACTGTGGAAGTGTTATACTACGGGCAGTTAGAACTTTAGACAGCCGATCCTTTGACAACTCCCATTCATTATTAATTTTGCACAATTGACAAGGCAAACTAAAATAATTTAGATACAATTTGTCATTCTTTGATGATCTAAAGATTGTGCATATTTAATTTTATCATTATTTATAAGATAAATATTATAGTAGTAGTACCTAGTAGTATAATATAATAGGTTTATTTTATTAATTAGAGATATTTACCTGGAAACGCAATGTTATCAAAAACGCCCAGAAGTAGAGATCGCAATTTAATTAAATACTGTTCATATTTTGAACATCCAGCTTTGAGTTTTTCATTGTTAGCTATTAATTTTATAGCTCCATTATTCATGTTTCCAATATGTTTGTCTAAGACAGATACTGCTTGTTCTTGATCTGTTACTGTCTTACGGAGGTACCTTAGTTCACTTTCTCTAGCTATAAACAAAAATTACAATAAATAAATTAAAATAAATAAAATAAAACAAATACTTACCTCTATTGAAGTTTAAGAATTCTTCAGTATATATAGGTATATTACAAACTGTATTATTGTTATCACCGAATGGATTTTCTTTTTCTAATTCTTGATCCTAAATACAATAAAAACATATATAATTAATTATTTATTTTTTTTATTCAAATCGGTCATATTATACATTTTTCATGTAACAATCTTTATTCAAAGCTTCAATACACAAAAAATATACAGATTTTTGAATTCATCACTATATTAAAAGCTGAAACTTCAAGTACTAAGTATTATTTAAAATAAAGAATTTTTGTAACAGACTAATGAATAGTTTCTTGAAAATGATCAAATATTTTGAAAAATACTTTTTTTAAACATTAATATAATGAGGTATATTTTGTATACTGTCGAAAATATGTCCCAAATATTATATTAATTTTTAACATATTATAAATTGTATGTGAAAATAATATAGTTGAATATTTTAACTAACTTTTTGGATAGGGGTTTTAACTTTTTTTTTCTTCTTGTGTTGAATAAAATTTCTGTATGCATCAGTCTTTTTGTAAACAGCTAATTCTTCAACATATTTTACTCGTTCTTGTTCAGCAGCTAAAAGATATTGCTAAAATAATTAAAAACAATAAAAAATGTCTATAGAAAAGTAATAAAATTTACCTCTAATGATAATTGATGGACAATTTTCTAAATATTTATTTCTTTGGTAATTAATGGTCAATACTTTATAATATATTATGAAGCAATTACAGTATAACTTCCATAAGACGCTCTTTAAGGGACCAGCTCAAAATAACGTCCTATGAAGAAATTGAAAAAAAATCCTAGGTGGTAGGAATATCCAGTTTATTTGTTTATTACAGTAAAACAGATTTATATTAATTATTTACTATACAATTATCTAGTTTGTTTATTTATTTAAGTTAAGCAAGTTTATTAATTACTAATTAGTAATTACATAGATATGTATTATAAAATACAAATAAATCTACATAATTTTTTTCACTTTTTTTGATGTGCTATGAAAAAAAATTTCTATTACATAACTACCATAGTAATTTATCATTAGTTGTTGATGAAAAGAATGTCTTATCCAATTACATAAAGAAAAACCAAGTGTCTTAAGAGAAAGCTACACCTGCATGTGTTATTCTATCTTACAAATGTGCAACATGGCAAAAACTGTTTTGTGTGGGACAACTAAGAACTCTGTATTTATAGTATAATTACAAAAACTTCACAACGCATAGAGAAGAACTTAATCTGTGTAGAAGCGTTTTTATTATTTGGATGACATAAATATAATTAAAGTTACCAGTTGAAGAACATAAGGTATTTTCTGTTTTTTCATTTAATTATTAAAAAATATTAGTTTGTGCTATCAAAAAATCAAAACATTACGATACAGATAGTCTTTCCTTATTTGTTGAGGAAATTCGGTATATCTACTACACATACAAGAATATAGTTTTCCCAAGCAAAATAGTTTTTGCTACGTTGTACATTTGTAAGACACAACACATGCGGGTGAGTGTAGCGTCTTCTCAACTGGTATTTTTTACATAAACTATACTCTATTCTACTTAAGAACATACTTCAGTGGCCGTGATTTTGTTCCAAAGCACTGGTCTAACAATGCAGCTGACTGCCGTCGAGGTATGTTCTTAAATTAAACAGAAAAGTATAGAAAATGTTCTGGGACTGACAGAAAACAGAGTCTCTTACAGAAAAACATCTGAAACATATTCTACTGTACTTGTTTCTTATCCGTTGGCAACTGGTTCCATTCAGTCGCTAATACTTTGGTTATTTCAGCAAATGGTAAATTGGGATTTTCAGAACGAAATTGTTCACGCCTGTCATTCAAAAATCGTATGTATCCTGAAAATATAGGCAAATTTTTATTTATTTTTACAAACTGAAAACATTTGTATTGATTACCAGAATGTGGAGGTCTTGGAGCTGTTTTGTCACGTAAACACTTTTTACGTTTTTTACCTTTTACATTATTTTTATCATTTTTTTTTGGCATGTCATTTTCAATGAATTTGTCCTCTTGACCTATGATGTTTAAAAGTAGTTAATAGGTATGCAATGGCACATAGGTACCTACTTTAATATCTTTTTTTTTGTTTTAATACATTTATTTAATTTGTACTATTTGTATACAAATATTTACAATTAGCACGATGAAGGGATACATGGTAGGTCATCGGCCATGGTTGGCTTGATTGAAGAAGTTATTCAATGATAACACTTCATGGCAGGATAGTAGTAGTTAGTGGACAAGTCAACTAGTTGATTAGTAGGTCACGGCACCAGCTATGCTTTAAACCCCGGCCAGGGTCACCCAGAATTGTTCGAGAAGAGACGTTTTGGATGAGCGGGTTTCGGAGATTTGTAAGTTTAAGGTGGAAACGTTTTTACAGGGTTTTAGCGACATTTAACTTAAATATCTAAAACCAATTATTAAAATACAAAATTAAAACTTAAGTACCTGATTTGTCCATAGTCCTACCTAGTGTTTATAGATGTTTGTTCCAATAAAATTTAAATTAACTGAGGATAATGATTAATGATAATCATAAAAACCTTAAAGTCTAAAATTATTGATTTTTACAAAATAATAGACATTACTAAATACTGTAGTATAGAAATATATGGTAAATGGAATACTGGATACACCACAGAAAATCACATAAACAGTAATAACAGCACACACAACTTGCACTGTACCTATTGTCCTATTACTGTAATGAATATTGAATAGTAACAGCCATTCAGTACTATCACTTATCAGTATCCAGTATCCACACTCCACATAGCCACGAATAAACAATATTATTTTTTGTCAACAGTGTACCCAACATAAACAACTAGGGTACAAGAAAACATTTTTATGCTCAGAATATTCATGGTAATATGTTCAAAATGTTTTTAGACTTTTAGTGGTCAATTCTAAACATTCAATATTTTCAATAATACGTTTTCCTTTAGTTTTTACACTTCACGAGTTTTGATTTTGCATTGATCGCTTATTGTGCAATACAGATTTATTGCAAAATTTAAACTCTAATATTTACGTTATTCAAAAGTTGATGTTTGATTAGGACACACTGCAAAACATATTTCTTTTTGCGGTAAACTGTAAAGCACTAAAGCGTAGGAGGAGTCCCTGCGGCTTGTAGATCTTTTTGACAAACTAAAGTTTTTCATATTAAATTTAAATTCGTAAAAGTAGCTGCAGTGTAGTAATTTTAAAATAGATAGTCATAAATCCAGATATGGGATCAATAGTTCTAAAGAGTCTTTCGGTTCTACTTGGTATTTTTTTCCTATTTGTAGGTACTCTGAAAATGAGTCCTGTCATCAGTAAAGAGCTGCACAAGGATCTCGTAAGAAATAATTTATGTCAATAAATAGTTATTACTATTATTAGGTATAATATTATCTATAACATGATAAGTGTTTTTGGGTTTATCAAGGTTTAAAATTTAAATAAATTGGTAGGTACTGAGAATTAACAATAATTTACTACTTATTTCAATTGGATATTTAATTCATATTTACAAAATTTTAAAAATAGTTTTAGTTGCTTAAAAATTAGAAACCTGTATTTATTAAAATAAACAATAATTTTGTTAATGTTAGAACCCATTAAAAAAATAATAATTTTCTGTTATATTTCTACAGGATTCACAAAAATTCAATTTTAATATGTAATAATAAATATTTACCTCTGTATTTAATATTTATTTAAATTTTTTGTGATAGTTGTAATTCATGTTAGCTTACATGTTTATTCAAATATTTTAACTTAATTGAGATTAATAGAACATTATTTCAAAATATCGTGAATTATGAATGTAAATACATTTTTTCTTTAACCTGGAAACCATATAATTTTCCTATTTAAAATTTAATTAATCTTGTAAAATTAAATTTATGTTCAACTAATGGTAAAAGTTCATATTACTAGGTACCATTTAAAAAAAAAAAATTATAAATTAATTGTGAAGATGAATTATAAAATAATATTAGATATTCCTTCCTGATATAATTTTTTTTTAATTGTATTTAATTTATGGCGTTCTTATTAATTTGTATAACATACCAAAGTGTCATAATTTTTAGACAGTTATATTGATTTATTATACCTAGTGTTTAGGTAAGAAATATTAATTTATAACACTAATTAGCTCATTGAATCAAAATGATTTAGATAACTTAAATGGAAACTTATTATTATAAACATGAATATTGTATAGTGTTTTTGATGAATCTATTTGTGGTTAAATGTGCTGCTTGGCAAAATGCCCACGCATGAATTTAAAATATTTGGCACTAGCGTAAATTTGTTTTAAGATTCTACCAAAATATGTAAGTATTTATCAATAGTTTATTCAGAAACTAAGAGGTTTTAAAAAATATTTGTATGAGTTAATTATCTCTATATGGCTATTAAAATGTTTTGTATTGTTTATTGAGAAGTAGGGGGCAGGTACCTATAATGTAATTAATACAATATTTAGAATAAAAATTGATTTATTCAAATTGTAAAAAATGGTTTATTGCTCTTCTTTCAACACCTACTTATATACTATTCATAAATAGTAATTGAAAGTTATTAAATGATTTGTCAAATAAATATAATTTTTCCAAATTATATTACCTAATTTGTTATTTAATATTAATTCGCTCTTTTATATAATGTACCAAAATATTTAACCAATTGACTTGAAAAGTACTTACATCTATGTAGAATGCATATTTATCTTATTTGACTAAAATAAATTGACTGTTATCAATGATTATTATAATATATCTAAAAGTGTACTTTATTTCAGCGGAAGGATTATGTTAAGTATGCCAAAGTATTTCCACTGTCAAAAATGATTGACTTTAAAGTGCCAGCCAAATGGTACAGAAGAGCTGTCGGTGGTACTGAAGTATTAAGTGGTGTTTGCTTGGCATTTGTTCCTTATAGTAAGTATTTGACAACAAAATTAACTAGTGTTTTTAAACCCACTTAATGCTTATATAAATATTTAATATAATTTATACGGTTAATTTTTTCTAATTTAAGGAAATGTTAAACAAGGGGCAAACATAACTCTTTTGATGTCACATTTATTGGCTGTTTATACTCACTATGCAGCCAAAGATAAATTTGAACGAATGGCTCCTGCACTTGTGTTTTTATTCATGTTAGCTGGAAGATTGGTTATTGATTATCAACTGAGACGCAAAGAACTGGCAGAAATTGCTGAACCTAAAGCTCAAAAACAAGAATAGAAAGAAAACAATTTTCCCAAACTTAGCTCATTTTTATTAAAATTTTTGCACATTAATTATTGTAAGGATTTGTTTTAACTAAAGCTTGGGAAACACAACCCCTGTTCCATCCCTCCAAAATATGATAACAAATTTTTGTGTTCATTCATTCTAGTCATTTATGTTAGTACCTATGTAAATAATTTGTGTGTAGGGTGTGAATTAATTTATACTTAGATTTTTTTTTGATCAATTTAAACGTCATGTATATTAAAAATAAAAATAATAATTTAAAACAATGTATACATATTATGAATACTATTATAATAATTAGTAATTAATAACTATGAATCTTCACCAGTTGTTAGTAATTTCAGTGCTTTTTGTAAATTTGCAATAGACTCAGAAACATCATCGTAGGTTAATGCACTAGCAGCAAACTTGCAATATTTCTGTGCTTTAGTGATTTGTGACGGTGAAAGTTGTATTCCATCTAAAATGTAAAATAACTTTTATTTTTCTGTAATAATAATTAAACCTCACCCAACTCAAAATTTACTATTGTTATAAGACTTTTAAAAATAAAATATTAGATACCTATTCAGTTTGTTAGGTTAGCTACACTTATATTTTGAGCGTTTTTTAAATTAAGAATTTAGGAAAATTTCACCTCTGAGTAAGATTGGTCTTCCTGACACAATTGGTTGTATTTCTGTTGGACTGACTGTGGACGTGTTTGGTATTTGTTGATACTCATTAGGAGTTGATGCAGGATAATCTGAAATTGTACATTGTATTATACTTTATGCAGGGAATTTTACTATGAATTAGCTTTATGATTTCTCAGTATTAGTATAAATATCTATTAACCTTCGTATGTATGTTTAGTAGGCGTTACAGGAACAAAATTATCTGTAGGTTGTTGAGTGACTTCTCCTTGGTTAGGAAAGTTGAATCCAATTTGTCCACTTTCTGCAGCTGGTGGTCCAGGTGTAGGAGTCTCACCATTTTTCATGCAGTTATGTATGTACGTAGCCTTCCATTTTGCATATTTTTGAGTATTTGTGATCTCTTCGGAAACATCCCCAAATACACTTAATACATCCATAAGTAGTCCAGCAGTGAAAAACAATTTAACTATATTCCTAATAAAATAAAATCACACTTAGAAAAGAAAAAACGATATAAATTATTCCTACTTACTTATTATAATTTGCCTGACGATCCATTCCATCTGCAAAATTAAACATTTTTATTGCATAATTTTCTATGTGTGCTTGAGCAGCAGTCTCATTTATGATCATGTCATTATCCTTTAAATTATGTTTTTGTTTCTCCAACCAATCCATTAGAGACACTAAAAACATTTTCGCGTCTTTCGATGATTTGTCTAAAGTCAATGCTGCTTGCAAGGCATAAAGCCGACCTAGGACAAAAAAATTACTATCATGCTCATTTAGATTTCTCTATGCCGAATAACTCACACCAATAACTGATTATTGGATCTTTAGAATCGTGTTCTAAAGCGATTTTTAGATGATGTTGAATCTTCTTCAGACTTTCCGGACATTCGGGTATTCCTGCCATCCTGTCTAAACGATTTAGATTCTTCGAATTGAATTCAAAAAACGAAATGGAATGACATTGTGTGTAAACAATATAAATTAAAAAAATATATTAGTAATGTTTTCAGTTAATGATCTTGAATGTTGATAGTAAATTTGTGACCACTGACGAGTAAATGATGACTAATGAATAGTCACCAAGGAATACAATGCACTATTCAGGAACTGGGGGACACATATATGATATATTATTATTATTAAAGTTATCTTGAATCTTGATATTTGTTAATCAAATCACAGAATAGCCTGCTGCTGATATTCTAAAACAAAATAAGACGACGAACAAAATGTATGATACGATATCATTATGCGACGACTCGACTCGTCGTTGGCTGCACCGATTTTATCGTTTCGATTGGTTGGCGCGTTGTATCCGTATCACAATCCTAGGATAATTTTTTTTTTGTGGATACCTAGTCGCCTGTAGTTGAATTGACTGTTCTTATTTCTTAAACACATTGTAAACCGTAACTTGGGCAATTTTTGTTTATTTTATCTACGTACACAAATAATATAAGGGCATTGTGTATTAGTTTGAATTTTTTTTATTTTGTGATACGCAAACAACATTTTTCATTTGTCGTTATTACTGTGCGTTGTACAAATAGCTTAGCTTCGACATGAGTAATAATAATAAATCGGCATTATTTGCTTGCTCAAAGTGTTTCAAACGGTATTTGTATGAAGATTTGTCGTCTGGGCAACAGCTCTGTAAAGTACGTAATTTAGTGACATTTTTCGTTTTACCTAATCGCCATTAGACGATAAACAAACGTTTACATAATATGCCATTATTGTGTGTTTTAGGAATGTCGAGGATCATATCCTGTAGTCAAGTGTACTTATTGTCGGTCCGAATTCCAACAGACTGAGTAAGTAGTGACACAAATTAATCTTACTTCTAAAAAACTAATGATTGTCATAGACCCTATTAAAAATGAATTAACAAATCACTTAATTTTATAGCCGTAAGCTTTGTAATGAAAGATTTTAAAACTGAGTACTTATATGTGTGTTTCAACAATTTATAATTATTTCTTAATATTTTTAGTAAATCAAATACAAGTACAATTTGTAAAAAGTGCGAACAATTTGTGGCTCAATATGGTAGACCAACCGCATGTAGTTACTGTAATATCATAGCTGCATTCATTGGCCAAAAATGTCAACGTTGTGCAAATTCTGAGCGCAAATATGGCCCACCTGTGACTTGTGATCAATGCAAGCAAAATTGCGCATTTAATAGGAAAGATACAGATTGTGAAGTAATAATTAAATAATCAACATTTAAAAATAATTTTTTTTCTTATGATTTATTTCATTTTAGTTGCTTGATGGAAAAGTATTATGCTGGTTATGCACTTTATCATTTAAACGAGCCCTAGCAAAAACAAAAAAAACTGATGCTGAAATGAAACTATTAGTAAAAAAACGTGATGGGTTAGTATTATAGTTATTATAGTTATAACCATTGTGACATTAGAAAGTGTCAAGTTTCATATAAATTAAATATTAATTTTCAGGTCAAAAAATAGTAAAACTAAACATACAAATGTAATGAAACTAATTGATGATAGTGGTCCAGATTTTGCTTTGCCTCCACCATCAAAAATGCATCGAAATTCTCATAGGCATGTCGATGTAAATTCAGATAATGTAGTGGTTATTACCGACCTCAAAGAACAAATAGCCATGTTGCAAAAACAATCTAATCAAAAAAGTTGTCAACTATTAAACAAAGAAAAATTTGTAAGAGATTAATATATTTTTCTACAAAAGAATAAACATATTTGTTTTGTATTCATGTTCTAGTAATTTACAATTTATTTATTAGATAACCGAATTGAAAGCCAAACATTTTACAACGGAAAATGAATTGCGCAATAAAATGAATTCAGACAAAAAGGAGTACAGTAGAGAAGTTGAAATGTTGCATAGTAAAATCAAGTGTTTGCAGAAAGAAGTTGCTACATTATCCAAAAGTGGCGGTAAACGTGGTGTACATCTTCGTAAAGAACACGATAGTGGTAGTGGTACTGATAGTCCATCTGTGACATAGTTTTAGTGTTGTAAGTACTACAAGTTAATATTGTATTTGGTATGTACTTTGTGATTTATTTAGTGATATACAATTTTTTTTAATTTAATCATTGTATTGACATAATAAATATGTCATCTATACAATTTTAACCTATTTTCTGTAACTGATTAATTTATTAAGAATTATTCTTAATTAAATTCTGTTTTAATACATTTTCCTTTTACTCCTCTACATTTAATAATTGCTCATCTGAAATACTGTTAGTAAGTAGCTCTATATTATAAACTATTACATAAATATATTTGATTTTCTGTACTTTTTAATTTTAAAATTATTACCTAATCATAATTTTTTTTTTATATTATGAATGTTTTTTTTTAATTTTAAGTTATTTTGAAGATAAAAATTAGATGTTTTAAAATTAACTACTTACCTATGTTTAATACTGGGAAAAATTTAAGTAAACAAATTTTTTATATATATTTATGTACATATTTGTGTATTGTCGGCGGCCAAATGAACACAAACTAGATTTCTATAATAGTATGATTTTTAATTTATCCATTTGTGCAATTATTTTTAATTGAATTGTCATAGAACAATATTTGTAATAAAAAAAATGTGATTTAAAATACATGTTTTAATAGTGATTATTGAGTATCATTGTGAATAGTATTTTTCTGCATCGTTTAAAACCGATTTTAGTGAATCCAGGTATTTATCCAACCATTTATATAAATTCATTAATCATAATATTTGCATCTACTTATTTAAAATAGATACTCACATAAATTATTTAAGGAAAAGTGTTAACATTATTGTTCCTATAATACAAATTGTTCATTTTTAAGTCATACTTACTAATTTCTATTATGCAAAATCTAACTATTATGAAATAAAAGCTATATTATAATAAAAACATTGTATCATTTTGCAACCCTTCTTGCAACCCTGCGTGATAAGAGAAAAAAATCAATACCTGTAATCTGTACTATAAGCAGTACTGGCACCAGCCTATGCTCTGTACTGCTAGAGACTCTGCACTTAAAACTAATCCCGATATAGTCATAACAATAAGTTTAACAAAATAGAATAATTATTCAATTTTAAACTTATAACTATACTTGGTTTTAAAGTAATTTAAAATTTGTTTCTTTCATTATGACTTCTTCTGGTTTCGGTCTTTCTATAATTAGTATACCATCAGTTTTTAATGACACTATCACTAATAGTACGTCATTTACTGAACATACAGGTAAGTTTAACAAATTATACAATGCTTCCTTAAATTAATTTATCCATTTATTGAATAAACCATATAATGTAAAAAATGTTTTCAATCTATTTTATGTAGTTTGGTGTATTGATTGGCGACCGTCACAACATTGGATGTTTCAGATAGCTAATGTTCTGTTTTTTGTAGCATATTCTGTGCCAACTAGTTATTATGGCATATTATTTATGCACTCAACTTTAATTGCAGGTACAGTCCAAAAAAACATTACATTTATGTTATTTTCTTGTTCGTTATTTGTCTAAAAATTATTGTCTTAACCTCATTAATCTTATCTCAGTACCTATACTCTATTCAAAATAAGAATAATAGTTAGTCAGATGAGTCCATTGTTTTTTAATGAAGCCATGCCCTAACACACAAGTAGGCTGCTGACTACCATTTTTATTTTGAATAGATTATGGTATCTACCAAAATTACCTTTCAACAAATAAAAAGTAGATGAGTATTTGATCAATAGGTTCTTAATTTTGGTTTTAGGTTTTCTTATACTCATTACTTGGGCTTGGAGAATAGTGTGTGCACCTGATTTATTCACTTGGAATTTATGTTTTCTTTTTATTAATATTCTACAACTAATTTATCTTATTTATCAAAGAAGACCGATTAATTTTAATCCAGAACTTGAACAAATTTATCGCAACATGTTTAAGCCTTTTAAGGTAAATTATTGTCAATAACCAAACTGTATTCTATTTAAGAATAAACCACCATTCATATGAAAAATTACCAAAGAACAACATCTAGACATCAGGGCTTTTAGCTCTACTAATGGTCATCATAATCAAGGCCGTAACTGGAAAAAAATTTCGGGGGGGGGGTCTAACATTTTTTCTAGGTATAGTTTTAGTATAGTTAAACAATATTCACCGCTAAAATGTTTCTACTTTTAAAAATTTCGGGGGGGGGGGGGTCCGGACCCCTGGATCCCCCACCAGTTACGGCCTTGATCATAATACATGTATGAATTGAGACCATTACTCATTCACCACTCATATTATTCTTAAATGGAATAGAGTGTAACAATATCACATTCTCATTATAAGTATGTGTTGTTATTTATTATTGATTTCATTAATTATATAGATAACTAGAA
The DNA here is from genome assembly GCF_001856785.1 of Myzus persicae. NCBI lineage: Eukaryota > Metazoa > Arthropoda > Insecta > Hemiptera > Aphididae > Myzus > Myzus persicae. The sequence goes on along the minus strand of NW_019100626.1, from coordinate 122,828 downwards.
TTCAATTCAAGAAATTGGTGAGTGAACAATTTGCTCAGATTGTTACTTTACACATAGGTGAGGCTTATGCTATGCAAAACATTACAAAAACTGATAGACTTGGACTGCTTATGTCCGGAAAAGCAAATGTTCTCCAAGATCATCAACTTTTGCATCCCATAGGACCATGTGAGTTTTTGGATTCTCCTGAATTTGAAAGCAGAGGGTCTTCCGAAGACAAATTTAAGGTGGATTTTATCTGTCTTTCAAAAATATGATTTATTATTAATATTAACTTCTTCCAGGTTTCAGTAATTGCTGCAACAACTTGTCGATATATATTTTGGCAAAGATCAGCATTAGAATATTTGTTTGTGAAAGAAACATACTTAGGCACTGTATTAGCTACTTTAGTTGCAAAAGATATAACCATTAAACTTTACTCTATGAACAATAAAGTAGAACAATTAATTTTTGCAACTAAAACTGTTAAATTAATTTTATTTTTCATTTTTAGATTATGACAGATAAAGGATCACATTTAGATATCAGGTTACCAAGTATTACTCCAGCCTTAGCATCAAAAGAATGTAAGCCACCAATTGTGAAAACATTAAAAAAACTAGCGGTGATTTCATCACATTGTCCTATAACATCTATACCAGCTGGTAAATGTATTTCATAAATTTTTAATTTGTGTTTTTGCATTCAGTTAAATTTATTTACCTACCTTTACCTTGCGATTGTCTAGTTATAGAGCATTTATGACTGTTATCTAAAAGTAAAAATTTAAATATTACTACATTACATGAATGAATTAATTGATTCTTTATTTACCTACTATAGTGACAAAAGACACTTTGTTGTAGTACAAACAATTTGTCAGGACAGTGAAAAACATTTATACCAAAGTTTGTATTCTGTATACTTTTATTTCATTTATGCCGCCCTGTTAGTTAAATTCTTGAGTATTTAAATTTTTTTTTGCATTCTATAATAGACATTTTATATGTAGATACTAGAAATCTAAACAAATTAATTATATAATATATGTTTATAGCTTTAATTTCAGAAGTAAAATGATAATAATAAGTAGGTATGAGGTACCTACTTATATTGATCTACAACTCATAGGTACCTAACTCTTAAGTTATAAACAAATAATTGTGATATTAAAATAGTCTAATAAAATATAATTTAATAATATTTATTGTACGTAATATAATGATGTTCACTATTTGTTATATTTTAGTCGAATATGTATGTGATAAATGTTAATTTATTTGATGGCTTTGAATATTAATTACACATAATATGATAATTAATTTGAATACCGCTGTGTATTGGCTATATCTAACTTTATTACTGTAAACTTAATCATAGATCATCTGTTACTAAAATAATAATTCTAACCAGTAGACATATTATATTATAAATATTAAATGTAGAGTTACAGATTACAAAAAATATTAAATTAGTAAAATAGCCATCATGTACTTAGGTATGTATATTACAGCTTTATAATTACACGTTTGGGGGATCAATGTTTGATCGTTGACTGCCATAAGGTTAGGCTAAGTCGAGTCGAGGACGCCAGAAGTAGGTGCAGTTGCACCCCCTAAATCTTCAAGAAAAAAAATGTGTATTGAAAATATTTTATTTTGCATAATTATTAATTTTCTATTATAAATTATAATACTTATTTTTTAAATAATAACTGCAAACGTCTAGGTTTTTTTCGAAATTCTTCAACTGAATTTTCAGTGAATTTGGTAACCTCTTCTAATCTCTTTCTATGTACACTCATTATACATAATCAGGACAATCGGTCATCACCCATACTGACTCTGTTCCAGGTCTTCACACTTTTCAAAGTACTAATAATGAACGACAAACGTTCAATACTGCAGGTTGTTATTGAAAGAGTTGCTCTGACATTGATTGAGTCGGCCACAGCCAGATAAAAATCTTTTGGCATTTCGATTAAATCTCAGTATTCAATAGAATGTAATGGTTTTGTATCATTTTTCCACATTTCATACCACGTTGTGGCTTTAGTTATAAAATGTGATGACAAAATGTTTCCATTTAGTTTTACAATATCATTTGATATGCAAATAAACTGTTCTTTACTCATGTTTTTCATAGCATAGGGCATGACAAATTAATTAATTAATTTAATTTGTCATGGCATAGGGAAGAAGATCCATTAGAGAAAATGATTGATTGTGAGTTCTGAATCTAGATAAGGAACGAAAATTGATATCCTGAAAAACAATTCATGGCTTGTAGACGGATGATTCAATCTTTGAATCTGTCGTGCAGCTACTCGAGGGGGACGTATTTCAACATCAAGTTCTTCGGTGACAAACGTCTAATTATGATTCAGATTATATCGTATGGTGTCAATATAGAGGATATGTCAGTTGTCACAAGTATATTCAGTGTATAGTGTATACATCGGTCACGGTTACGCATGCAATACCTAAGCTTTCGAGTTGTCGATCATTATCGGATTTTTCAGACAAAATTCGTGGCGGCGCCTATGAGCCGAGTTAAAATTAAAATAATATTTGGATTAGCTAGAAGGCATAAATAAAAACTGATATATTTTTAAAAATATTTGGTATTTTTTTATCATGTTAGTGCAATTTATTTAGTAAATGGGTACGAATATAAACTAAAAATAATTATAGTAAAAACATTGTAATAATACCATACTCCCCGCAAAAACCTATTAATTGTAAACATTTTTATTTTTCTAAAATAATACTTGTTATATACTTGAGTGATAAACATATGAATAATATATTTAAGCTTATTTTATAATAAAAAATAATTCATATTAGGTTCCTACTGCAGCTGACGTTATAGCAGCTTGGCTGGCTGCCTTCTTGTGTGAGATTCCTACCTCCTACCTAAAAGTAAAACAAGATTTTATTAGTTTATCAGTTATTTCCAAATTCCTAGCCTGTGGATGTAGATGATAATATAAAATATTTTGTTTTTACCTATATTGATTCCTGCAAGTGTATGTTGTGTGTTTATTGAGTATTTATTTTGCAATTTTAATAAATTGTAAACTTTGGTGTTATGTTGTATTTTGCATGTATAAGTGTATTTTGCATCTGACTATCTATATTAAATTTGTTCAATATATATGTTTTGATGTATTGTGTTTTGAATACTTTGAGTACAGTAAGCTACCGATCTGACTGGTTTGTTCAGGACGGCGACGAGGTTTGGTTATCTTCAAACGATTAATTTTATAGATAATTGCATCTATTCTTCATAGGTACATTATTTTAGACTGACCCAATGAGGGTTTAAATATGTGTATAACATTTTATGGGAGATTGTAAACTCGGCCCGAGGAAAAAACATTTTCAAAAGGTCGATGGTAAACTCGGCCCAGGTTTTTTTCAGGTCAATATTATTTAGATGTAAACTCGGCCCGGGTTTTTTTTCAGGTAAAAATTATTTAGATGTAAAAACCATGATTTTTCTTATAATATTTTTGAGAAACATTTAGCATTACCCAGAGGACACTACGAGGAGGCGGTTCTCATTATCCTCCAAAAATTATTTTCATTTTTATATTATTATTCATAGTACGAAATTCATTATTTAAATGAAAAATGTAATTAAAATGTTATGATATTAAATAATAATAAATGTATTCATATAAATGTATAAGTGTGAAAATGTGTAAAAATATAGTAAAAAATAAATAAGTAAAATTGTAGTGTAAATAATGAGTGAAAAATTGTAGTATAATAATATATAAATCTAGTTTTTTTAAGTAAAAAGCCATGTATTTTACATATTCACTCACTGATATATCTTTATTTTTATATTTTGTAAGTGTTCTTTCTAAGAGTTCTTTTTTTTTTTTAGTTTTTATATTTCGGAATTTAAATGGTGCATCTAGGCTGTTGATTTTAATGTACGTTTCTGTTTGTTCTTCTTTTAATTTTGAAATGACGGAATATATATTGGGGTGAGTGGAATTAAAACTTGAATTAAAATGCGCATGAAATGATTCACATGCATTATTTGTTGTTAAATACGTTTCAACTGATGCACTGGCCCACATTTCAGGCGGAAACATAGAAACTTCTCCTATGTATGTTTTCGGGCCGAATTTACAATCGATTTATTTTACTACCTGAAATTTCCGGGCCGAGTTTACAATCTACCTATTTTTATTACCTAAAATTCTCGGGCAGAGTTTACAACAAAAAATGTAACTTCGGGCCCAGTTTTACATTTGCCCCATTTTATATCATGATCTATGTACATTGTACATACATTTATGATTTTATATTCGACATATTTCAATCTTCAGAATAGGATATTATGATCTATTCGGTAATCGCCTCATTGCCGTTCTGCTATTCACTATATTTTTGTATAAAAAAAAATGAAATAATATAAAAGCATTTATATTTTGTTTGGTACATCGTACATCTAATCAGAGAATATCATATACAATACAACTTCATATGTCACATGTAAAGTTGGAAATATTATAAAACTATATTTGTTACAATAATTAGTTAGATGCCTACCTTATTTTTATTAGACCTAATTTAATTACGAATACAAACATTACATTAACAATTTGAAGTTAATAACAATATGTTGTATCTATAATAATAACATGTACCAATATTTTTTTCATTTTTATAACCGTTTTAAATTATTTTATTAAAAAAAAAATTACAGGACTTTTATGATGTTCAATTTAACGAAGAAAAAATAATGAAAACAATTTTTTTAAATAATGTTTTCGTAAAACTAATGATACATGAAATACCTAGTGTAGTAAATTATATTATTTTTAATACATTAGTTGATAAATCACTAATCAGTAAGTAAATAATAAAAAACAAATATTTTTAAATATTTATTAGTTTACATATTTTTAATACAAATAAATTACTTTAGCTAACTAGGCATTTTGATTAATACAAATAGAAATTGTTAGGCTTGGTTTTATTTATTTTTACCAGTGAAAATCACCAAGTGCGATACATTGATTATGGATAAATGCCAAACGACCAACGGAAAATTCAATCGCATGAACTTGGCCAATGAAATGGGTAACACGGGAGTGGAAAATTGGCTAGAAAAAACTTCAAAATATCATAGTTTGGAAATGGCAGATGACGAATAAATGATAATTCAATCATTAGCTATTTTTTATATAATTTATTTTTTGTTATCATAAACAAATGTTTACTTTAAAAATATACTTTTATTATTTTCAATTGTATTTTATTCATTCCTGAGTTGGTATAACTATGTTCGTATAGGTATGAAATTTCACTGTAATACAAAATAGGTATGCGTAAATTTCTCTTGAAAATTATATCAGTATTATAGAAACAGATGTGTGATAAATATATTTTAAGAACCTTCTTAGCACCTTCTCACATATATAATATAGATTTTAAGGTTCTATATATAATGTTTTTAGAGCCTAAAACTAAATTATTATATTTAACCATACATATTTATCTTGTATTCTTAACATTTTATTGCTTATTTTAGACTTGAGATAAATGGTAATAGCCTAAAAAAAATCTTCGGTACTCTATTGAGTAGGTAGGTATATCGTATATAATAGGTGCATCTTAATATCTTATCTATTATACGGTCTTATAATATTGTGGTATTGCATTGATATGAATATATGATATACCTATGTAATATATTTATCGGAAGAACAAACATAATATATTATTATTTATATTTATGTCAGTTATGATTCATTACTATTAGTGAATGATGATAAGTGATAACTATGAACTACCACAAAGTTATCTACTTGCGGCCGGTTATTCAGCGAATTTTTATAATGCTCATCAATCAATGTCAGCGCATTTAATAAAAACATAAATATTTTGTTTTTGCTGCAATTGCTAAAAAAATATAATGATATACTCTTTGTTTGATACGTTCGAAGAAAAGTAAATAAATCTTTTCAATGCTCAATTTACAAATTGTATGGTACAATACATGTTACTATATTATACTATATTACTATGGACCTTTTATCATTAGCGCACTCAAAGTTAAATAACTCAAAAACTAATCGTGTGAATTTTGATTTTGATAGGTCAAACATTTCAGAAAAATGATCTACTGTATAATTTATAGTTTAATAGGGGTGTTCTAATTCATTTGGAAAAAAAAAGTTTGTATCCCCGTAGGACACTCCTTAAATATTATAAAAATTCTCAAGAAAATATGGTCTAAAAATATATTTAAAAATTAAAAAAACTCAGTTTTTTAATAACTGCATTAATGCATCCCTGAAGAAAAATAGGGGGTGAGCATGATTGGTGAATCAATCTGTATATTACTATTAACTATTAGTTATAACTTAAAATTTCTTTCCAAGTGTATATTCAATGATGTTAATTTATAACCCAATTATATTGTAAATAGGGGGTCTGGTACCATACATTTGGTAATGTCATGATAATATTTGTCGAAATTGTTGGTAATAAATAATAAATAACTTATACACTATTTTCATTCATTTCTAATGTAATATTATATCGTAGTACAATATATTGTTACTAGTACATATTACCTAGGTAAATAAATTGGAAGTGATACTAATTGTAATAACTGATAATGTAATATAATACTGTTTTAATCCTTTTTATTATATTTTTTGAAACGGCTTAATTATTATTATTATTTTTATTTTATTTTTATTTTATTTTAGAACTTTCAGCTATAGCCTATAGCTATTAAAGTTCGACAATTACGAAAGTATACTATAAAATTAGAATTAAATTGACATGATAAAGATAATTATGATTAATACCATGACTGAATTATTTCAATCATGATTAATACAAATAATGATATAGGGTATAACATGATATCGTAACAAAATTATGATTAAAATAACATAATAATAAAATATTTAGTATCAACAATTACAGTTTAGATATATACGATTTTGCCAAGACACGCAATTAAGGAGATAGGGTATTTTTAGAAAGCTATGTGTTCAATAGAGAAGATAAAAGAGAAATTAATGGAGTGATGAGGGAATTAAATTGCGTAATAAATTGGGATAAAATATTGGAGATAGGTTCAGAGTTTAAATTATTTGGCTTAATTATTAATACACTTTTTTCAAACGTATTTATTTTAGACCATGCTTTTTACCTTGCATTTTTTTCTTGGATCTTTTTTCCTTTGACTTTTTATTCTAATATAGGTAACTTGGAAATCAGCGGGGACTCTGCGAATGACGACACTTGAAACGCTGCTGCAGGTATATGTATTTCTAATGAGTGCAACAAGTTTTACGATTGTTGGGTACTTATTCATAGTTGTAGAAACAAAACGTTGTCCGTGGATAGGCACTCGGTGTCATTAGAAATGTCCTTATAATGATGATCCCCTCGTTGGGTTTATTTCGGGCACATAAAATGTCGCTGCCCATAAACACTTCACAGTCTCAGAAAAAATAATATAATAGTTTTTTTACTTATATAAGAATTGTAATTACTGCTATTCGTTATTACTTATTTCTAAACTTTCTAGTTTATTATTATTTATTGTTTTTTTTGTTTGTTAAATTAAATGCATGGCTATTGAAGACGGAAACCTTAGGTGTACAGTATAAAATATAAATTTATAATCTCGTGGATAGAGAAAATGCAAATGAGATCAGACGATAGTAAAAAAACTATCAAATGCCAACACTAATATAATATCAAAACCTATTTGCAACGTGCATGTAAATGTATATAACTCAAGTTAACTAGCTGAAATCTGTCTGCAATTTTTTACACAAATTGAGAAAAATAGATCATTTTGACAGTTTAAAGACGGGATATCAATACACCTACGACCAATCTACTTTAATTAAAAATTAATATTAATAACTAATAAGACGTTTTGATGATGGGGCGATTAAAAAAACTGGAAGGTTATTATTTTATTAACATCGTTTACCTATACCATTTTACTTATATTATTATCAGGGTTTTGCACCTGAATCATTTATTTGGGTTTCGGATATTATAGCAGATGTATTCGGGTATTCAAACACCGGAATAAAAAAAGTATACACACGTTTGGGCGATAATAACCGTTATTATTTCGGTTGATAATGGTTAATACGAGTTTTTATTGTAAGCTGAGCCCTTTAAGTATAGTTGTCTTGAGTAGGTACAGGTATCAATATTTACTATAGATCATTGCTGATTTAAGTGTATTTGCTTCATCACAATATTATTTATTAATTTATGATTTGGTATACATTTTCTTTTAATATTTTTCAAGTTTAGATATTTAAATAATTGATAAAAGGTAATTAATAGTTATTCTATAATCTATACCATTCTCACTAAGAATTGTTTCAATATTAGATCGTCATGTAACTTGTTTGACGACCACATAAACAAAATATTCTTATTTCTACGCCAAATAGATCTGTAATAACTCAGAATTATTTTTGAAATAATTATTGTGAAAAAGCTTTAGACAACTTAAACTTCGGACTCAGTAATATACAGCTTAACATTTTAGTAAAAGAAAAGTGGTCTGCTACAATTTTTATAGATATTACAAAAAACTAAAGGAGCTTTAGCTCCTTTTCCGCTCCTTTAGTCCTTCCCTCACTGCATGCGCATGTGAATAAGTGATGGGATATTAATATATTATATGTTCTTCGATTAAAAGTTACCACCCGACGAGGTCTAACATTTTGAGGCTCTATAGTCTATATCGTTAGTTCGTTTTAATATCAGTGATGTACTGCACCATTTTAGGTACGCGCGTATACACATAAAAAATAATGACATCAATTTATACCGACAAACGTCATATTGTATTATAATAATAATACACAGCGCCCAGTAGAGTTGCGTGACGTCACTGTGAAGTCATAATCAGCCAGTCGGCCGTCTGCTTGGTGCGCGCGTCGGTCCGGGCCCGCCGGGAAAATCGATGCGATCTGACGTGATATCGTAGGTATATATGTACGGAAAACACGACATAAACATGGTGGCGCATACGAGTGGACTGTAATTGTGTACATATACATATAGATTGGTAGTACTGTTATTATGGTATAAGGTAAACATCATAGGTTTTTAGAATATTATGTAAAAAAACAACCGGCACACATGATTTTGGATTAACTTTGGCAAAAAAAGACTCACAATAATCGATTATTAATTTTTTTTTTGGAGATGATGCCCCACGTGTTTTTGAAAAACGGCAACCACGGTCGTTCTGGTTCATAATCATTTCTAGACCTAATATGCTGACAATATTTACCACATCGGCATTTGAAGTTTATTGTTTCGTGAAAAATATTGTTTATTATTTATTTCGTGTACACATTTTATTCTTTTACGCATGTATTGTAAAAAGCGAAGATGGTGGTATTAAGACATTTTCTAAAAAAGGGAACAAAAAACGACCGAACAATGTCTGGACAACATGACACACGATGGTCAAAAAAGACACAATAACGTCTTAAACGGGATACCTAATATGAATTGTAGTGGATACGGGTAAAAAAAGTCTGTTCAAAAGGACAGAATACAACTTTTTTTTAAAAAATTAACTATTTATGAAGTATATCAAAGAAAAAATTAAATAGATCAAAACTGATTTTATATTTATATTGATATTGCCTACTGGTAATAACTTCAGCTTATTTCATTTCCTAATACCTACAACGTCAACATCTAATAGTGGTATCAAAATATTATTCATAATTCTTGAAAAATAGTTAATTTTTCCAAAAACACTCTAAGAAAATACATACTTTTCTAATCATTAAACTGAACATGATTGTATTTGGAAAAAAATCGAAAGTGATTATCAATAGGAGTAATCACATAAACGGTTTTCTATTTTATTTTATCTATATCGATAGGTACTACTCAATAAATAAGTGATCAACCAATCTCAAATATATTTTGTTCGGACTTTTTTCGCCGGACTTTTTCACCCAAAGGTCGTTAGTACCGCATTATAGCCTGTAGCGTGCGTATTATCGCAGCGGGTGCCGCCTTGCCCGCACAGCCGCCGAACCCGAACGCTGCCGAATAATATTATCACGCCGTCGACGGTGGCGACGTCACGGGCGGACAGTGTTTCGCACAACGCTGCACAGCACTCACCACCGCCGTCAGCGTTTCCCAACGACATTTGGATCCACAGCTTTCGGTCTCTTGGTGACGGAATTATTGTTATTGAATTGTACATCTACCTGCCGCGCATGTCGTCCGAGATCAATTGCCATCAGCGTTTCGAACGCGTATGTCTGTTTTTGCGCCCGACTTGCGGTCGTGTACGATATGACAAAACGCGATAACTTCCATCGACGACGCCGACGAGACGACGAAGACTTCGCGGCCTTCACTTCCCTGGCAATAAGTGAGTGACACAGAATATTATTTGCTTGTTGTACGGCAGAGATATATTAAGTCCAGCTATAATTAAGTTGTAAATATGCGGATTATTGATTTAAAGCGTGTGATGGTAGGTATATTATTATTATTTATTTATTTCAAAATCAATGGTGAGTTTAATTTATTTATAGTGTAATCAGTAATAATGTATCAAAATTGCATAACCATTGCGCCGCGTTATATTATACGATATAATATAATATTTCCATAAGTTATTTTTCTATAGTTAGACAAATCGTAATATTATAGTTAATAATTATTTATTATAATGTTATTAACTATAAAGTCTATTCATATATTATAATTATTATTTATTACTCTGTTGTCAAAAATATGTTGATAACAGAGTTTATTGAATTGTATTCTTATCATATTATTCCACAGAAATATAATGTGTTACAATAATGTAAATCTGTACATTTTAAATAAATTATTTCTTTACTGTGTTGGCTTTAAAAAAACAGTCGAACAAAACTTTGACCTTATTGCTGTTGCTTTATTCTATTGTATATTCGTGTATAGCCACGATTCCGATACTATACTTTGCGTGAGAATTCGTAATTGACTAAAGCAGACACGCGCAGTTAAGAAATATTTTAGAAAAATGTATGAATTAACGTTCCATTAAATTTACTTGAATTAGTATAAAAGTACCTAAGCATTCCTTTTTTTGAAAATTATAGTTTACTATATATACTTTAGCAAAAATAGTTTCAATATGTAATATTATTACGAGTGAATTCGTTTAGACTTAAGAGGTTTTACCTAACTAATTTTAAGATATTATATAATATGAGGGAGGGTGGATGTAGTATACCCGATCCATATTCGATCGGTGGCATAGATTTTTAAAAACTAAGTATAGAAAGTATGCGGTGAAGGAAGATTATTTACATAAGACTCGTTTTTTCAACCGACATTTGTTTCTTAAAATAAGTGCTAAATGTACTATACTGCAGTTTTCTAATATACATAAATTCTTTCTAAATCAAACATTGTTTTAAAAAAATCAATGCATTTGAGAAAAATGTGTTTTATACTGACATACTGACCTAATGGCTAGTCGTATAGGTACATAATTATGCAACTGCAGAAACCAACCGATACCGAACTTCGCATTTTATTCTTAATAACGACCTAAATAAGAGCGTCGTAAAAAACCTGACCTTTTTAAAATGTCGACAAAACCCAAGATAAATAATTCCTTTCCGATGTGTTTTCATAACAGCTACTTTGGTCACAAAAATAATCTATACATATAAAATCCAAATACCACTTAGTCACTGAGTCGCTATAACTCAAAAACTACGCAACGTACGAACTTGAAATTTGGAATAGAGGTTCTTCTCATATTTTCACCGTGCACTAATACAGGATTTTCAAAAATGGTGCGTTTTGGTGGAGTAATTAACAATTATAATTATTCATCGCCAATACGTATTGTTCTGCACGGCAAGGGTTCATGGCGGCCCGCGGGTTTCCAGCTACCTGCAACTTATCCTTTTTGTCCATCATGAAGATAAGAATTGTTCCGAGAAGTTATAGCAGGGATATATTGTAAATATGAATAAAACAAAATTACATTCAGGCGTAGCCATTTAATTCAGCTAGTTGTTTAATATGAATAAAAAAGGTACACTATAAATTATTATTATCAGCATATAATGGTTCGAAATCAATTCTAATGATATGTTTTTAATTTAGAGGTAGGTACAATAAACACTAACATTTCATAATCATTCAATGCACCACACCTAACTATAAAAGTAGTAAAATTATTTTACATTTTCTGTTAACTGTCACCTATCACGATATTTTCAAATAATATGCCAATGAAATTTATCATAATTTTAACTATCTGATATGCATGCCTTTATAATCATGATAACTTTGTTCAGTGTCTTATTTTAACTAACTAGACATTAATTTACGTTTATTAAAATCTATTTTGATACATAATATAATAATGTGTAAGCAGTACAAGCACGGAGGCAGGAGGAGAACTTATTAATTTTTTTACAACACAAATACAATATATACATTGATTAATCAATGGTAGTATTCAGTAATTGGCACACACATATTTCAGAAAAATCATGTTTTTTCAAAAAAATTAAATTATAGAAATTATATAAACCAATTGAAGAAATGATTTCTTTGGGGTTAAAGGGAGGGGGTATAACTCTCACCTCCAATCCGGCTAGAAGAATTAGGTATACAATAATAATTACTTGTATCAATTATCCACCGAATTATTATATATTCATTTAGTAATATGATGTATTTATTAGTTTTGTATTGTATTGTTGTTTTTAGGAAAATTAAAAATGTTTCAGTCGTTAACTGTGAGGACTTGGGGGGTGGTTTCTGGTAAAAAATTATGTCTAGGAGTTACAAAAAAAAAAAAAATGTACAAGTATAGGTCAATCAACATAATCGGTGAAAATAAAAAAAATAACGGAAAATGGTTATTTTTACTCAACATCAGTTTTCATCGACATCGATTATGCTATAATTCAAATATGAATAATTTCATAAGCTTAAATTAAAAATAAATTATATTTATACTTGCACTATCTGTCTCAACGGCGTTTCTTCTAATAATAATAGTAATATAATATGTAACATGCAATGCCAATTATTTAGAAAAACTTCTTTTCTCCAATAGGAATTGAAAAAATATGCTATAAGCCTATAAGCACCCTCCATTCCTCCAAGTCTCAAGGAATCTGAGGGAATTGAAAACGGTTGAGTAGTTTTTGAGTCTACTAACTTTGGATGAACCAACCCGATACCTGTACGGCTGTACAGGCTGTACAATCCAACTTCGTAAAAACATGAAAAATTATAAAATATGTAGGTTATACAGTAGAAATCGTTTATAATGATGCTGAAGGGATGAAAGAAAATTTGTCGTAGTAACCAATAGTCATAACTATCAATAAAACTTAACTATGTTATGTATGCATTTTTTCAGATCCTTTACCTTAAGGTCATAAAATCAAATATGTCACTACAAATGGTGTCATTTTAAACCATTTTTTTGTACATACATAGGTTTTGGTGTATCCTAATTCACTGGAAAAAATCGATTGGATAACATCGCTTTGTAAACTATAGCTTATTCGACCGAGATGGACAATTCGCGTGTGGTAGATCTGATATTCAGATGTAGCATTTGGTATATAATCTAACGTGGTTCAAATCATTCTACACTTTCCTGATATCTCTAAAAACAATTTGAAGATCAAATTAAGATCTTATTTGAAATCCTCACAAAATCGGTTAACTTACTCAAGAAGGTACTTCTATAAGCTACAAACACACATTCAACTCTCAAATTATTTGTTCAAAGACATAATTTCCGTGCTTGAAACTATAAATGCGACAATTTGATGCAACAATTTATATCAAAAAAAAGTATTAATTTTATCCTATTATTATTATAACCATTTAGCTGTATACTAATAGAAACTATTAACAAAAAAATGTCCATCTTAAATCTCAAAATCCTAGATTGACCACCTCTCCGAGTAGGACATACTTGGTCCAATTGAGAATCCAAACCACTAAGTGACCCACTTTAACACACACAAAAGTTTCATTATAATCGTTTCTAGGCAGAGTTTAATGTCGTACAGACGTAGGTAGAGTATAATTATGTTTATAAAATATTTTCAGACTGTATTTTAAATTTTCAAATATTTTGGTTGTTTTAGTGCTTTTATAAATATTTAATGTTTTTCATTCTATTAATGTATGATACTTTTTTTTTTTGAAAATTGAATTCAAGGTTACATATAAGTTATTCTTACAAACTTCAGTACTTAAAAATATCAAAAAATACAGTCACTCTTTTTTAAAAGCGTTTACATTTTACAAAACACTATGAATTTTAATAATATAATCAATATATAATCAATAGGCGTTTACACATTTATTTTTTGTATTTTTTATGTGTAGAGATGATCTTTTCACTTAAAGCATATAAGTTGTTGAGGGTATTTTAACGCAAGCAATTATCATTAAAACTTATTTTACTCGTGTCTGCATTGCAGTGTATAATCAAAAATAAGAGTTTTATACTTTTATAGGATAAAAACACTGTAATTTGTCTAATAACAAGCGATAGCTACATTGCCATCAAAATGAGAATTATAATAACATTCTTTTCTTTTTAACTATTTTAAGTGATCTTGATTAGATGCACGAAACGTAATTGGGGAAAATGTGGACAAATTGTGTGAATAGGTATAAATCCACGGTTAATAGTCATTAATTTGTTATATGTATTAATGTATTATATTTTAAATACAGTGTAGCCAATATGTTTTAAATAAGCTAAAATATAGTATTTTTATTTTAGGAAAGACAAAGCCTACGAGCCTGTATTAAATAACTTTTCACTTGGAACGCTGTTTCAAATCGTTGAATTGAGGTGCTCAACCTCTACTGATTTTTTCTCAATTCGAGTACTGTATGTATGTAAGGTACCTACTACCTATGCAGTAACTAGTAAATAGTAATAACTAATAACTATACAAAAACATACAAAATTTACAATTAATATTATAACATATACGCAGCTACCCCTTCTATTAATGTATTTATTTCTTAAGGTTTAGGTTAGATATGCCGACCTTATAATATTATAAATAATACACAATATTTAACAATACGCGTTAAATTACCATACTGTTTACCTGTATATACCTATATAATATACCTAAATCTATATAATGTATAATATACTGTTCGAAAATTCACTAGAGCGTTTTTAATGAATTGTCCAAATGTATTATAGTTACAGATAATATCGGTCATCAGCTTTTCATCTCAACGTTTGATAATAAAGTCTTATCTACTACTAACAAAACAACAATTTTATTTTGCAGATTTTTAAATAAAATATTTTTTTTCTTTAGAAATTGCGACGGACACACCTGCAGCGGAAATAGGGGCTGTACTGCTTCAGGCTATACCGAAACAAGCTCGGAGTGTGGACTTGGAGAATACCGGATAGTACGTTATATAGGATTTCATAATATCGTACAATACATCGAATATTACAACAACTACGTCACAGAGCTTTGAGCAAGTGCCGCGGCAGCTGCAGCAGGACGTCCGGTCGGCCACTCGGTGATGGGGCATCTCAATCACACCGTCGAGTCGGCAAACAAAGCGTTCGCACCACCACCTTCTGCATCGCAGCCTCATCGTTTGTCATCGGCCATCACAACTTTGGGGTACGTGATCGGCACCACCGCTACGACCGGCCGCGACCTGCATAACGCCAACAGCAGCAATAGCAACGACCGCGGTGCTGGAAATTGCACCGGCGCAACGTCAACAATCGCACCGGTGACGGCCGCAATGCAGAACGGAACGGCTGTGCCGGACCGGTTGGCCAGCGACTACTATTACTATTACGCGTACGACAACACTACCGAGACCGCCCTATTCTATCCGCTCAATGGTTCTGCGGCTGGCGGGCGGACGGGGCCGTTTAAATCCAACTGCCAGTGGATACCCGCCCAGCAGAGCCTTTTCCAGTTCTCCAACATTTGTTTCCTGACCGCTTTCATAGTTCCTAGGAGTTACAAGTTCAGCGTGTTGTCACTGAGGTAATTATCGTTACAGATCCGTGTGCTACTTGCATATAATGTTTAATGTACTCATAGTATACCCACTACATTCCCTAATATTCCCTCATAAAAGTCCGGTATAAAACTCCCAGCGTCACAGTGTCAAATCAATATTATAACATTTAAATCAGATTTTCTTCAACTGCAACGTAAAGTAAAAGTTCTGGTTTAATGGTATGTCAAATAATACATTATTTTTATTTTAGTAATAGGTACCAAGATGTTTTTTATCTAATTTTTTTAAAAAATATAAAAATTGAGTAGAGCTTCATCAAATAGTTATTTGTATTATACAGAGTAGGTAAGTGTTTGATGATATTCGTTAAAATAATAGTTAAAAATTATACGTTATCAAAATTCTAAGGCAGATCGATCGCATTCGTTCAAATTAATATCGCCGAATAGTAAGGTTTTAGACCCTGAGTGAAAAAGCGATGATTTTTTTGGTTTTATAATGATGTTTTTTTTTGTTTATATAACGATTTATAGTAGCTAGTCAAAATATATTGATTTTAAACTTGTTAGAATACTTAATTTTTCGTTAATTACTTAGTAAAATAGGCTGACAAACCGATCTGAATCGTTTTTTGCATACAATAATTTATCATTGAATTAAAGTTTAACATTTACATTACAAAAACTTACTCAATGATCAGGTAAACTCGAAACCTACTATAAAGCAATGTACATCCCTTTTAAAAAAAATGTATGCTTATAAATCGAAAATTTCTTTTGTAGATTTGTAGGTATACTTTAAGGTAACTTGTGTACTTTTGGAACCTATACCTACTACATATAGGTATAATATAATTTATACTATATTATCTTATCATATGATGATAGATATATGGTTTTTTATTTTTACAATACCCAGATTTTGCATTTTGTAATTATAACTAAGTCTAAGCCTAAAACTTCAACAGATGAATAATGAATACTTACGTATCTGAAAGTATCGCGTCAAATGCTGAATTAGATGAGATAGTGTAGTAGTTTATACTCGATGCGTTATGTTACAGTATTCTTTAGACTTTTGTATTATTAATGGTGTCATACATATAATTGAAATGTGTATGCGGATTTCAGATAAATCAACCAACACACTGAGTTTCGAATAAATATCTATTTTAGACCAAGTCGGTACTCTGCGCCATCAGTTATTAATTATAATACGCGGGTATAGGAAACACATCTTTGATAATTAGAATTTGCATCAGTAATATATTATATTATTACTCGCAGATGTAATTGTCAAAGTAGGTACGTCTTAACTTTTTTTTAAAAATAACTGTAAGTAGATTTTAGGAACTTCTAAATGTTTTATTTAACTGAAAAATATTTATACTTTGGATCTTTTGATACTGTTTCAAAACAGTTCTTAAATATTTTACCTCAATTTGAATTATATAGTATATAATTTTCGAACCATCTACGAAAATATGGTTGTTCAATAAGTACGTAAGTCTTTTATACATTTATGGACTTAATTTTTCGGTTCTTAAAAGTTGGAACAATACCAATTGGCAATTAGTCTTTTACTTTAAGTTTCATAATTATACATACAATTATGTATTATAGCTGTCATAATTCATGTTTACATAATATTTAGTTTTGAAACATTTTAGTTGCGACTGTGAGCAATTACATTATAAGCTACATATACCTACTCTAAAGTCTACACTAGTTTCTAAATTAATATAACAATCCTCTGTAGCAATTTGTTAAAACGAAAAGTTTTAATGGTTACAATTTTAGTTTTTAAACCAATCAAAAGGACCAAGAATAAATCAAATAATTTTGGATATCTACTGATTAACATGTTAGAGTTAATCTATTCTCCTCCATATGTATGTAGATAGTAGATACCATAATATGCGAAACGCGGTATAAAGATGTTTAATTTATTTGAAAAACTAAAAACTAACGATTCATTAGATTCTTAGTTTTTATTTAAACATATAATTATAAATTATAAAATTATATTTATATTATGATATCTTAAAAAAGTACAATATTTAATATTATAGGTACCTATGTCATTACACTGTTATATAATATTACACCATTTGCATTATATCGTCAATTTAAATCATACTTATTAAAAATATAACTTTTTCGTGAAATAAAAATCCAATCAAATATAATTGAACATTTTTGTGTAATAGGACTATACATATTATTGATGTACCTAGTCTAAATGGCAATAGGCTTAATACGCCTAAAACGCATGACAAGCAAAACAATAAAAAGTATATTCACCTTAAGTCTATGTCGAACAGGGCGTTGCTGTTCTTAGGGTTTCTGATGTCGGGTCTTTGGGCGTCAACGGACGTGTGCGCGGTGGATGCGTTGCTCTGGTACGGATCACTGGCTTTGATAAACGCCGTGCACACGCTTAAACTGTGTAAGAAGCTCATGCCACCCGCGCTATCGGTCGAACTCATGGAATTGTACTTGCGGGTGTTCAAGCCGCTCAAAGTCAGCCAGAAACACTTCCGGGAGCTAACGCGGGAGGCGGCCATCGAGGAATTGTCGCCTGGCGAGTGTTATGCGGTCGAGGCAGTGACGCCTTGTGATCAGCGACTGTCCATTCTACTCAGAGGCAGGTGAGTGATATCGGTATAATTTTGCAGCCATAACATGATTTTATAGGACTCAGTTTGTCAAAATAAACAAAATAACGGTTTCAGTTCTTCAAAACAAAATATAAAGTATTTCTAAATTAGATAAAAACACATACCCATGTTAAACATGACTTAAGAGTTATTAAGTCATTTTTTAAAATAGGACGTTACACCCGTATGCGTTATCTTTGCATAAGTTGTACAAACGCATTTCATAGCAAATTGTACGTTCTGAAGAATCCATTTAACTCTCTTATGTTTAATATTAGAATGAATTGAGTAAAAAAAGAAGTTTAAAATAATATAATATGTTTACAGCTACCTATATAATAATATATTATATACCTACCTAGTATAAAGAATTCTGTGCAAAATAAAATTAACTTTGTGGCTGGGAATAAAAACGAATTACACATATAATTCATTACGATGGGATTAACCTTTCTGTAGGTACACAACATTGAAATTGGTTTTATATGCTTAGGTGTGGTGTTACTTGCGAAGGTACACAGTTGCACAATATCAGTTCGTATCAATTCATTGATTCACCCGAATGGATGGCTTCAGCTCTAATGCACGGAGAAACTATGTTCCAAGTAGGCCCGTTACAATATAGTCTTAATATATTATATATTATTTGTATCCATTTATTGGAATCGTAATACATTTTTAGGTAACGATAACGGCTGCTGAAGATTGTGTTTACTTGTGTTGGCAACTTTCAAAACTCAATCGGATATTTAAACATAGAACTCAATTGCACGCTGTACTTGCTAGTATCATAGGTAAGTCAGTCATTTCTTTAAAATTTGATATAATTTGACAGAGGCCATAGTTCGATCCTTGGACGTCAGGGAGGAAAACCATACAATTTATAATTATCGGTATTTGACTATAACGAACTTTTGGTCACGTGTGCACTGCAGGCAAAGATATAACGCACAAAATGTACTCGCTGAACGAGCAGCTTGGCCAAGCAAAAAGTTTCGACGACCAAACGCGTGCTGCACGCAACGACCATTGGCGGCAAGCGATTTACAGGAGCGTCAGCTTCGACGCCGTTAACACGGGAACTAAAGGAACCGTTAGGTCGAGCGCTTGGAAACGATATAGAGACCGAAAGGCGTCGTTATTCGCGGATCCCGGCGAAAGTAAGTGTGTTATATTATATAGCTATAGATATTAAATACAGTTAGTTCAGTTTTGTAAGGATTTGACATATCCCGTTAAATCCTCTAAACTTCTAAAGGCTAGACTATATACTTATACTTATCAATAATATGCGTACCTACATACAGGGCAGGAGTGCGACCAATCGTAGTCAAATATTATAGTGGCCCAAATTAGACTCCTTCCTTCCCTTCTCTACCACGAGCCCAAATTAATGATAAAAGAGCGGCCCTCGATGTTAAACACTATCGCACATTTCGCTACAATCCAGCCTGCTTACAGTAGGAATAATACTAGATTGTATAAACCTATACTGGCTATACTAAACCTACATTGATTAGCATTCCAGTAGTAATTAACCAAGTGACTCCGCTGATTTGTCACCATATTATATCTCAATCCCTCGGAATCTTTCCATTTTCTTTGGGCGGGATATTGTTACCCACCTCTCTTACACCCCAGGCGTTGCACCCATGTTCAGTGATTTTCAGCGCATACTTCAAACATCATTCTAGGTTTCTTTTTATGAGATGTGAAAACTCTAGATCTAAATTATTAACCAATTACGTATTGTCGAAATTCGAGATTGACCAAAATGGTAAAAAATACATGATAGTAATTAAACGTTATACGTTTCGTGTAGGTCCGGTGCACGGTCCGCGAAGGTGTTGGATACCGGTGTTGACCACGCAACTTTCGGATAGCACCACAGCATACGCCAGCATGGACGGGCAATCGTCTTCGGCCGACGAAGAACGCGAACCAATGCTCCCAGAGGACCACCAGTCGGACGATATACCGCTGTACCGGTTGGGCAGACAGCAGCAGTCAGCCGCCGTGTTGGCGTCGATATCCGCGACTGTGCCGGAAGCAGCCGGCCTGGAGCTCAACGCGGACGCGGCCCAGCGACCAAGGCGCCTCAGCTCGTTGCGACGTCAAAACAGCAGCGCGAGCAACAGGGAAGTGATATTCGACGAGACGGTACTCTAAAATGGCGTACACAAATTGTTATTTTAGGGATCCAGGCTTATTGCATTTGCATATTTTTTCCTGTCTGTCCATTTTACTGCGAAATAATTGCTATACATTTGTTTTATGCTAATAAGAATTTATTCGTGAATTTTTAAATAAGCAGTTTTGGGCATTTATTTTCATAATAATTATATATTATACAGAAATTTTTTGTATTTCACACATTTGTACGGAAAATAATAAATTTATGAACTTATGATTTGTGATAAAAAATAAAATCTAATAACACGGTACACTTCAATCTTGTAGTATTATTACTTCTTAGTGATATTGTAAGAGATTTTCATAATTCATGTGTTTATTTACTCGTACACAAATGTATATCTGCACGGAAACGCTAAAAGCGTCGTATTTTATTTCGAATGAGTAGAAAATAACCATAATGATCAAAGCTGGGCAAGTTAGTATAGTTTTTCAACTTGTTTATTCATAAATAATTTTATATATTAAGATTATTGAGCCTTAATTATTGTTGATGATTTATGACATTAATAAAATTAATTGAATAAGGCGGTGACATACCACTAATATATGAGTCATTTACTAAAATTACCACCACGGCACCTCCGCATAATATGTTAACAATAAATATATTATGATAAGAAATGTAACAATGAACACAAAATACTATAATTTAATTAGTAATTATAAAAAACTATACAATATACATCAATGATTAATTATTATCCAGTATTCTTAGTCTAGACCTGCCATACTCAACCTTTTTTTTTTATTTGGGCCACATCAAATATTTTAAAATATTACGCGGATCACCAGTCGAAATGAACGGAACAGGGATTAAAAAAAAGTGGGCACATTGTTGTATGGTTTTGTATTTTCCTGGCACTAAATTTCAAAATTCGATGTATTCTTTTTGTTCTCGCTTTTCTTTGAAAATAACTTACAAATTTACATATCGAGCTACGGCCAGTTTAGCTATAAGATAAAATACATAAAAATCCTTAAAAAATATAAATAGTGAAAATACCAAAAATATAATCATCCTTATCGCAATCGCGTAGGACACACTTTGATTGTTCTGGTACACCTATTTTATACTTTTATTAGTCTTGACATTTTTTTTATCAATTCAATGAGTTCTGTTAGGGCCACAGGTTGAGTATGGCTGGACTAAACGGTATTCACCTGTGTAATGGAACATTAAGATTTTCGCAGGAAATACAACAGGCAAGTAAAACAAGCGGTCCCCGGCTCATTTTTAAAGCCCACGGATATAGTAACTATAATGATTAATGAACAATTAATTGAAAAAAATAATTATACAATTTTCATATTTTCATTTCGTGTTAACTCGCAACTATGTTAGTGAATTATACAATGTTACTCTTCTGTCTTACATTCTGATAAACTGTAATTGAATAAGTACCTATTGCAATTTGTAAGTAATGAATACAATGTGGAGAAAAATTTTTTTTTCGATAAGTTTGTATGTGCGGCTTAGTAAACTATTAAATATATTTGATTAATACTTTGAATTTTACATGCCTAGAACACAAAACAAACAAGTTACTTTTTGTATTTAACATAATATTTAATCAGACAATTTCTTACATTAAATTATACCCTTTAAGTTAAAAAAAAGTCATCTACTTTTTAACAAAACGTTAACTTTCTAACCAGTTAGTGGTCTAGTGCCCAGCTTTTGACAACAATGGATGGAAAATACATTGAGATTGAGTGCCCAGTGTTCAGTTGTAACTATTATTGGTTTAAAATCATTATCAGGAATGATTTCAATTTGTTTTAATAATTGATTTTATTTTATCACGGTCTATTGTAATATAATATAGGTCCTTAAATAAAGTCATTTCGTTTCAGAATGTAACGTCATCAATGATAATGCCCAAAAGGGGGTGATGGTATATTTAAAGGAAAAATAAACGAAACATTCAATTAAAATTCACGTCTTCATAATTATGTTAAGACATTTTTAGTATAATTTTATATATTTTGCAATATTCCCAAATTAAAAGCATATTCTTGGAAGTATCTAACAGCTTTTCGAGCTTTATTAAGTACATTCGTCATTTTGATTTCATTCGACAGTACCTCTGTTAATTATAACTACAAATATTTATCTTAAAATATATTATATTATATAATGAACCTTTTCATCAGTTCTTGGCTGTACCTTTTACAACAACTGTACATGACGATTGTTGTTTAATAATAATATGAATGTAATTTTATTGTACTTAAATATATTTTATTCATTGTTCTCGAAAGTCTGATAACAATGATTTCTAAGTCTCAACTTAAATTATATGTCTATACATATATATAAATATACAATGTATATAGTTAACATAAAAATAAATTAATAATTAACACCAAAGGATTGACATTACTAAGTAATTATTGTGAACAAATGTATAGTAGGTATACATAGCTTATAATAATACTATGATATTGTGATTTACAAGCAGAGTGCAACAATTTAACTTGGAAATAGGTAGGTACATGTGGTAAATACAAAAAATTATATTGTCCATTTTGTTGCTGTAGTAATTACCCAATATTCCCAATGATTAACATACCGATTTCTTTTTTTTTTTATCAAAAAAGCCAGTTTTTTAGATCACGATCTAGTCAATGGTTTTATTTTAAAGTATTTGAAAGACAAAGTAAATTATGTTCCTAAATACT
This sequence comes from Myzus persicae, assembly GCF_001856785.1. Classification (NCBI taxonomy): domain Eukaryota; kingdom Metazoa; phylum Arthropoda; class Insecta; order Hemiptera; family Aphididae; genus Myzus; species Myzus persicae. The sequence goes on along the minus strand of NW_019100626.1, from coordinate 99,248 downwards.
TATTGAACTCGTCCATTATTAAGAAACCTAATAATATTATAAAATTATTTCCCTTAGTTGATAATATTTTTTATTTTACTAAATGTCTGGCTGTCGTGCAATCTTTGAAACGAATATAAATTGTATACTAAATATCAACGAATTACCAATGAGTCTATACTTAGTAAAAATTTTAAAATTCAGATAAATAAAGTAAAAACGATAACTGTAAAATATTGTTATATTTTGCACAGTGCACACTTAAACCAAATCAATGCATATTATAAAATTGAAAAGATCATTTTTACAATAAATAACTGAACTGTTGATGTGCATATAAAGTTAAAACAAATACTTACCTTTTTTTTATTTTTATTGATGTATACAATGTTGATCAGTAAAATGCAAGACAATCGCAACAAATGGATATTCTTTATGTACAAGTTGTCAGTAGTAATATATTCAATTTTTTTCTTAAATGTTAGCATGTAATACAATATTATATGTATTATATGCAAAATTAAATTTTTGTGATGACTTAAATTTAAAATACTGGAGCTGAGCACTCATAAATTATATTTAAATGTCTTTGATAATGCTTACATATAAAAACAAAGTTTATTGATGTCACTTAATTATTGTTATATAAATCAAAAAAAAACATGTTGTTAAGTGATGTGTTATTTTACCTTGTGTGATTACCATTTATCAAATATATTCAATTAAATCTTTTGGATACGTTTCTTAGATTTTCAAGTGTTGACATGTTGTATTGTTCAAGTGAAATGTCTTAAAAAGTATATACAAATTATTATTTTCCATAAAATGCTCATCACCATAATAAGCAATTATCACAAAATGTGTTAAAAATAAATACTATTTCACATTAAATTGTTGAACTTTAAATATTATAATATATAATAATAGTATGCGTAGATAACCAACATATTTTGTGCAGTCATGTATTATTTTAATATATATATTTATGTTGCTCTATATTAAACAAGATTCTAGAATTAAAAAATACTATTATGAAATATGATATTTTATAGTGTGTTATATTGAGATTCGAGGCTCATCTTTCTATATCTCTGAACATTATTCTATATCGCTACACAACTTAGGCAATCATATTGAGACTATTATTTATAAGCTCAGGTTATAATTAGATAGAAAATAACGACAGTAATATGACGAATGATAATGCTGTATTAATTCTGCTCATAAGCTAAAAGCTTGATATTTTAAAGATAAAAAAAGTGTGGAAGTGTTGTTACTATTAAATAAAAAAAGTTATAAATAAATTACGAGTGCGTGCATTTTTAAATATTATTAAACTATTATATTGGATAACAATTAATAATAAACTATTGAACTTGTATTAATGTGATTATTTTTTTAAAAAGCAGCTTTTTATAAACAAAATGTTTTGTACACACTATTTCCATAGAATTGATGGAAAATAGAAAAATTAAATGTGTTATAATTGTTGAATGTTATTTATAGAATTAATAAAATTATACTTAAAAACAAAAATCAAATTATATTTTGAAAATGCAGTTGTTATTGTTTTCTTTTACCTTAATTTTCCTTATTAATAATTCAATGTACAAGTTTAAGAGGACGTCATATTTGCATATGTATTCTCTGCTTTACACACAACATAGCAATTGTACTCCATTATATTTATTATTTAAGTTGATTGGCTTATCACCAAATGTGCAGATAAGAATATGCTACTCTTGAAGTAGGTTTTTATTGATATATTTTTTTAAAAATAATATTACACTATTTTGGTTATAAAAAACTGTAGTTAACTGTGCTGAGTGGATGACGTATGGGTAATTATTAACATTAGTGTATTTGAGTCTATAGTCGGGGAGTAGGAAAATTTGAATGCCCCTACGTTTACCTGTAAAGCACCAAATAGCATTTTTTGATAGTGGTATCCAAAACATAAAATCAAGATTTTATTTCATTAAATTGTTTATAATATGGGTGTTATTTAATTTTTTATATCATGAAGGCTATCTTAATTTTTATAATAGATTTATTTTATAATGCATGATGATAAAAATTAACATGACAGTAGAGTACTGTTGAGAACCAATGGTCACAACGGTGGGTATGAACAACGATGTTCAGTAGTCAGCGCTCAATGCTCGTGCCCCAGACTAATCTATATCTTATGTTGGCCAGATCAAATGAATGGTTTGCTCTCAATCTGCACACATGTCAATTTTTTTTACTATTATCAAGCCACTTAAAAATACATAAAATTGAAGATTTTAATTTTGTTTCATCAGCAAATTTAAATAAGATTAACAAAGTTGATTCAAGTATCATTTTTTCTACAAAATTAATTAATTAATGTATTTTTTTTTTTATTTAAGTGTTTGGAATATTAAAAATTGTTTGAAATATAAAATTTAGATGAAATGGTTTTATCAAAATCCATCAAACCAAAGTCCTATAATTTTGTTATGCAGTTGGATTTTAAGTTCAAAGAACAAAATATTAAATAGATATTTGAGTAAAAACTGTTATGACAATATCTGAAGTATCAACGACCTTATAATATAATTATTCCATAATGTTTGCATGTAAATATTTAAGTCTAAATCAATAAAGGGAAGAAATTGTTAACCACAAATAATATTAATTGAAAATGATTAAATAACAAAAATAAGATTAATTTAAAAATTGGAAAATTTGTATGTGATACAAAGAAATATCAACAAGTTTTTATTTGACAAATACATACTGATAGGTTACACAAAAAGGATTAACATAATATTATAAACACAAAATATGTGTCATCAGTTTAGTTTACAAGTTACATTTGACACTTTTAAATAATAATCAATGATTGAACTATGCTAAATAATATATCAGGTGAATTTAATATTTTTCTTTCATTCCTTATTAGTACAAATAAATATTCATATTTGATATCTAATAAATTTAAATACAGTTTTACAGAATACCCGAAAAATAAATATATTTAACTAATTAACTGGATGGATGACAAATATGAATGTGAAATACTTTTTTAAACTTTAAGCATAAGTGTGAAGACAACTGTGTGTTTGAAATTAATTAATTTGTTCAGATTTTATATGAAATACAATTATGGGTTTTAGTTAAAATTATTGGTATTTAGAAATATTTTTGCTTAATGACATCAAGAATAATGAAAATACAAGGACAAATTCCATTGGTCTCAACTTTACTTGTATATTGAATGAAAAATATGAAAATAGCATTATGAACAATACAAAATAGCTAAATAAACAACAGAGGTATTATATAATTTTAATGTACTCAACAAGCAATTGAATAACAAACACCCAATTGTCAATACGCCATTCTTGGAGTATAAATATCACTTACATAACACCCCACCCATTGAATAAATAAATAATACTCTTTGATTATTTAGATTTATAATGCTAGGCTATAAGCAATAGGTAACTAAATAGATAGGTAATAATTTAAAACTAAGATGAAATACAAAAGTGATTATGAATTTTATTTGTCTTACTCAAATTCATCAGCTATAAATAAATTAATATAAATGTACAGCATTTTGTCATAATTATTTAATGTAACAAATTTGTATTATTACACTATGAATAGAAATTACAAATAATGCTTAATATTCTTTTTCCCTTTAAATACTCATTTTAAATGAAGATTTAGAGCTATATCTCAACATAATATTAGATGATTTATAATCTAAAAAAAAAAAAAACAAAGCTTAGAATAAAAAATAAAAAAAATAAAAACATACTTTGTTTGAAATCAAATTCATTAATACATTTTACATAAATAATGAATTTAAACTATAGTGTAATGACATTCAACCTAAATGTAAGAGGCATATCAATTCATAAAAAACTTTAATTCACTTTTTTTTTCTAAACTTTATAATATATATATTTTTTTTATGTATCAGTTATGATTTATACTTTTATTTACCGCGTATTTATGACTGAGACCACCAATCTTGAGTTGAAGAATTTCCATTGGGAGCTGCACCACCACTATTGTATGATCCTCCATAATTACCACCACCATAAAATCCACCTCCTATAGAGTAAAACAAAAATTAATTATACATAATGTTTAATACTATGAAAGGGTAACAATAATCAAATTTGGTAAATAATATTAGTATAAAATTACCATTGTTACTGCCACCTCCATAGTCCCTACGAGGTGGACCAGAACTACCACGTGATGGTGGCATACTGCTCGTAGTACGATAATCTCGAGAACCAAAACCGGCACCGCCAAAACGACTTCTGCAATTTTTAAGATAAAAAATTTAATAACTTAAGATACTCCTCAATTTAAAATAATTTAAAATATAAAAATTGGATAACATACCCTCCTTTTGCTCCATTACTTCTTCTTCCACTGCTCATTCTGAAGTCAGTAGCCATACTTTCCAACCATCCAGGTAATTCCTGTTTCGATTCAGTTATCAATTCCATTAGGTCTCTAGTTAAATTGCGATTTTTGTCATTGAAAAAAGAAGTGGCCAATCCTTTAAAAAAAATTATAACCATTTGTTAATATAGTTAAATACTGTCAATTAAATTATTTAATTTTTAGATACAGTACAAGAATTAAAATAGAACTCACCTAAGTTTCCCATACGGCCAGTACGTCCAATACGATGCACATACTCCTCAACATCTGATGGTAAATCATAATTAATCACATGTGTTACGTGAGGTATATCTAAGCCTCTAGCTGCAACAGCTGTAGCAACTAAGACTGGTGTATTCCCTGATCGGAAACTTTTTAATGCATCTTCACGTTCTCGCTGAGTTCGGTCACCATGAATAGAGGTTACTGGATAACCGTTGGAATACAAAAATTCTTCCAATGAGTCAGCGCCTTTTTTAGTTTCAACAAACACCAATATCAAAGACTCAGCAGGTTCTGTAATCGAGATTAAGAAAATTATAAAAATGAAAATAAAAAATAACATTCAAATTTACTAACGTGATCTAATTGGAGTAGCATTTAGTAAATCTAATAAATAGGATCTTTTGTTTCGGTCTTCTACCCAAACAATTTTTTGTGTTATATTTTCAGATGTTGATCCAACTCGACCAATAGCTAAGAAAATATAGTTGTCAAGAAAATCTCTAGCCAACATCTGTAAGAACATAGATAAAAATGTTTATGAAAGAATGAATAATTTTAATATAATTAATTTTAATTACTTGAATTTCTTTAGGGAATGTTGCAGAGAACATCAAAGTTTGTCTATCACCTGGAGGAGGCATAGAATCCTTCTCAACAATACGTCTTATTTGTGTTTCAAAACCCATATCTAACATTCTATCAGCTTCATCCAAAACTAAGTATCGACAAAAATCTAACCCAATTTTACCTCTCTCTAACATGTCTACTAAACGGCCAGGAGTAGCCACTAATAAATGACACCCCTGTTCTAGATCACGGATTTGGTCCATAACATGTGAACCACCATAGCTGTAATAAGAATAAATTTATAATAAATAAATTATTTTTATATATTACATAATTAATTTTAAAAAAAACTTACACAACACAAGGACGCACTCTAGAACGATATGCAAACTTCTTTGCTTCATCATATATTTGGGTAGCTAATTCACGAGTAGGAGCTAATATTAAACCAAGAGGATATTTACGCCTTGATTGTAGCTGTTATAACATTCATTTTAAGAAAAATATTAAAAAATAATTCTAAAATAATTCTTAATTATTGTCAAACCTTAGGCCCAACATTATATGCGGCTGGCCCTTTTTCATAAATCTGATTAAGTATGGGAACCAGGAATGCAGCAGTTTTGCCTGATCCAGTTTGGGCACAGGCCATAACATCACGACGGCCAACAATAATCGGTATAGCATACTTTTGAACTGGAGTTGGAGTATCATAACGAGTCAATGCAATATTCATGCGTATAATATCTGTCAGCTTAATGTCGTCAAACTAGAAATAAGATGCATGAAAAAAATATTAATAATCAAACTTGATACACATTAAAATATGTTATTATCGAATTTGATTATATTAAGCTTACTGTATTAATATGGGAGGGTATATCTTCACCAGTTGCTTCAACTGGAATATCTTCATATTTATTGAAGTTAATGCCTGTACTACTATTTCCAAAAAGTTCTTCTTCCAAACGTTCATCAGGGGGCAGTGGTTTTGTCCAATCTTGATTAGGGGCGCTTGATTCATCCCAACGGCCTCTACGATTTTCCCCTGATCTATAATCATTATCACTGTTAAGAATTGTTGAGAATATAATTTAAAATAATAAAATAAACAACCTTCTTCCATCACGTCCACCACCTCCTCCTTCTTGCCACCTGCTACCCCCTCCGCCACCACCACCTTGATTGAAACGCGACCAATCGCCGCCATCTCTATCATTGCGGTAATTGCCTCTATAACCACCTCCGCCTCGTCCGCCACCATAACCGGAACTCGATGATCCATTATAGGAGCGATCTTCATAATCATCTCTTCGGCCACCACGGCGATCGTTTCCTAAAAATTTTTTATATCTAATAAGTTAAAATGTTCAAAATATGGAAAATTTTTTTTAAATAATGTAGTTTTAAAAACCTGATGGTTGGCGGGGTGCGTTAAAATCTCTGTCGTTAACAACACTTTCTGTAACAAAAAAAGAAAAAGAAAATAACTATTTATGTAACAATTCAAATAAAACACACTGTTCCAAAAATCATGTTAAAGAATCTTAAGAACACAATACGAAGAAAATCAAGTTTTTTATATTTAAAATTAAAGATAGCAATTATTTAATATAATTTTTATAATTCAATGAGATAAGGAAAACTAGAAGAACCCAGTCAGTCATATTTTGGTCACTAACTATCTTTCACCGAAACTAGAATAAAAGACACTGGGAAAGAAAACTTTTCCAGTACATTTAATAATTTAAATACATACATGTATCATATACAATATAGTTTTTATGGGAGTAAATAACCTTCATTGTCAAATATAAATTGGTGAGACTGTGAGTATTTTCTATAACAGTGATCATATTTTAACATAAATGTAAAACACTGTTTTAGTCATTCTTACTTCTAGTATTTTTTATGTATTATAACTTCTGGGTTCAAAATAAAAATTACATTTTTGAAATATGATTTTATGACTCAATTACTATAGAATTAATAATATCACTAATTTTTAGGGTTCATTAAATTAAGACCTAATAGCTTTTTTATTATTTTACACTAAAAAACTTATTTCATATGCACATTTCTAATTTAAGCTTAAGACACAAATTCAATTGCTCTTGCGGTACTACTCTGTTTATCTAAAAAATATCATGTGATATTTATTCAATTCAAGTGTTGTAATTTTATTGAAGACAATTCCTAAGAAAATTTCGAAGGTTTAATATTGATAAAATTATTATTTTGTTTGATGGGGAACGAGGTGAATACTCAAAATAACTAGAAAAACACTCAGATACCATCACTATAATATAGGAAGTTTAATTTATATATGTATGTATATATATAATATACGTGCATTTTTTCATGATTGTATAAATTCAAAAATGAAACTGCTAACTTCCATACTATTTTAAGTTATGTAAAATATTTTATGAACAAAAAAATGTCAAACCTTACCTAACTCAAAGAATTAAAGAAATAATTGTCTTAGGACAATTGGTGTACCTAAAGTTGATCCCATATACCTATCATATATGGCCCAACACTTTCATAGTGCTATGGTAATCAATATATTTTGTACTAATTACTAAAAAACTATCATTTTAACTTCAAATTATTATTTTGTTTGATGGGGAACGAGGTGAATATTCAAAACAAATAGAAAAACACTCAGATACCATCATTACAATATTGGAAGATTCATTTAAATATAACAAAATATAAATTCAATTTTAGTTCATGATTGAATGAATTCAAAAATGAAAAATTCTAACTTCCATAACCTTGTTATGATAATATATTATACAGCAAAGCTCAACATATAATTGAATACTTGATGCAGTAAACCCTTCAATTTACATTTAAAGTGAAATTGTTTTTTATTATTATCATGAGGTTTGTGATATGAATTTAAATTCATTTCTAGGCTTAATTTTAGACTATCTTTAAAAGCGTGGGCTATTATTCTTTAAACAAAAATTTATTTTGCAAAACATTGTTTAAAATAGGTACAAATACATTTTGGGAAACGCTTACTTTGGTTTAAATGAAAACAAAAAGCTATAATAACAATTACTCTATGACAGTTTCAATATTTATTAAACATAGTGATTACACATTAACATTATACATAAGATTGATGTAAAGAAATTATTAACACCAATCAATAGGCTGGACAGTATTGACTCAGAAAACTAATGGAATTTTTCTTTATTAACAATTAGGAAATTAGGATGTTAATTACTTATATCTCAAGCCATGGTACCAAATATTGCACACTAAGTTATTTATGAGAGTAGTTTTTATTTTTAACTAATCCATTGAAGGTAGGTACACTGGAACAAATTTAAACAAATTAAACGTTATAATATAAAGGAAACAGTATAATATCATGATTTATATTTTAGTAACGATATAAATGTATAGTGCCATAGATAGACTATGCAGTGTGTATACAAACACGGATTTCAATATTAAGGTATTTATTGAAATAAGAAATGTTAGTATTTTACGGATCAATACAGAGTTTGCTTATTATTAACATTGACTAAATGAGAACATAATTCAAAAGTGAGGCAGAAGTAAAGGTATAATTTGGTCGATGTAACTTATTAATAGGATAAATAAATATAAATGGAGAAGAAACTCAACCTACATTAAGCCAGTTGTTTGATATAAAATCCACTTTACAAAAACTGATATGCACAAAACATATGGGTATTTGTTAGTATTTAAAGAAAATATTTTTTTAGTTTGTAGGGCTCAACAAATAGCTGAAAAATTAACAAGCCAGCTTAAGTTGTTCAAATAGTTTCTCAAAACTTTGATTAGAAAAAGATGTCTTGGTTTTTATAGATCATTAAATTATTAAGAGGGATAGTTGAAACATATAAGTAATAAATCATATAGAATTACAAATATATCTTAATAATCATTGTATCATATTGTTATTGATAAATGTCAAATATCATAATCATGTATTTCTATAACAAGGATGTAAAGTTGCTAATAAATGAAATTAGCTTTTTACAAGCTATTGTTACTGTATTATAGTAGTGACAATCCTGTATTGTCTATAAATACATAATTTATTTCTTGTAACCATGGTACTTACACAGTTAAAAGATAATTTACATTTCATGGTTATGATTTTAAGTTATAGTGATATATTTACTTATATTAAGTAATTATATAGTGTTGTTTATTTTATCTTTTGCCAATCTACAATATAATTTTCATTCAACTATGAATACCTATAGTTGAGTCTTGATAACCCGAATTGCAAAGAAACACCTATAAAAATTAATTTAACATATATTCTTCAAGTTACATTTCACAAATATAATGGCCATAATGACTGTTACTTGTAGGTGTAGGGAGCCACAATAGGTTTTACTTTATTTTTCTCCAAATAGAATTGATAATTCCCCCCCAAAAATGGACAAAAAAGGGGACTTTATTTATTTACCAGATGTAGAAGAAAAGTTCCCAAGGTTTTTGAGTTATCGCAGCTTAACTACATATTTAACTAAAATAAAAAAAAATGTATTAAATTAAAATTCATCAAAACAACATTACAAAATGGTAGATCTGTTAAAATCAAATAATACATTCAGTTATTAAATAGTAGTTATTCTTAATAATTTATAACATTTTATTAACTATAAATGTTTATACTTGTCAAATATTTAATGTATTTATTAATAATCAATAAACAATAACAAAATACCTAAATAAATTCAAGTATAATATAATACGGTATGTCAATTATGTGGCCTTAAGACACTGCAATATTGTATGAACTATAAAATAAAAAAAACCAACTATAGGTAATTCTTTTGTTTGAACTATGATTTTGTGTGATTGAATTTAGTAAAATGTAGTTGTAAACAAAAACAAATGCAAACAAATTATCAATTATTAAAATGTTAAAATTATGACAATGAACAGAACAAAGAAAACAGTGTTGCAATGCTGCAAGTGTAGACGAATTTAAGAGAAAAATATAATATTTCAATTCATCTATTATGGTTAATAAACATAAAATTACCGGATTCTACTGCTTCGGAATTATCCGGTCTGTTCCTCAGATGAGGTGGAACGTACTTGCTTGGAGCCGAACTGGGCTGTGAATTGCCCTGCAAGTCCAGACCAGCAAACTGGAAAAATAAACCAATAAAACCATAAGAATCATCACATACGGTTAATATGTTTCATGATAATCAGTCAATGTAAATTAGCGGCACTATTCTAAGACGGCGGTAACCTAGACAATGAAAATTCGCACGTATCTTAACCTAGTTGATGGTCAGTTGATGAACATTGAAACGAACAAATGAAATTCTTACCTGCTGCTCTAGACCTGATCCATTTTGATTGGGTACATTACTCATATTATTACAAATCGGCGACGATAAATGCGTTGCTGCACTTGCGAGTGTAAATCAACAAAACGAACGTACAAAAATTAAATCGCTGTAATGAAAAGTATTATGGCAAATGCCAATAATGGCCGACTAGATTGAAAGGAGACAGACAGCTGATAACCTTGAATGCGACGTTACCATCATGCCGGTTATAACCAAAAACAATTTACTCTTTTCTTGTATTCCATAAGTATTTTAATTATATTATTGTCATAAATTGGCGAATTGTCATAAGAATTAAATTTAAATTGGTTAAAATGAAGGATTTAATAAAAAATAGTATTAAATTTAATTTCTTTTTCTCAACGAACATTAGTTGGCTGCACTGGATACTCGAGGCACGCATCACGTCCGTGTGCGTCCGCACTGATTACAATGTTTTTTTGATTTCACGAGTCTTTCCTACGTGAAACAGTTCCTCGAGTAGTCATCTTGTAAAACGTAAGTACAATTTTTCATCCTTATTTATCTTGGCAATCCCAATTTTACAGACAGATATCCGTCTTTGGTTCGGCTTAAGTTCGTATTGCGATCGAAGTTTTTTGTTGCCCCCAACTTTTTTGAACACATCAACCGGTATTCGAATCTGGTCCGAAGTGGTACGGTCCCCGGGTTTTTAGTATACATAGTCGGGAGATTGATTGTCTCGCGTCGATTTAAAATAATTGACGTAAGTCGTACCTAAGACGGTTTTCTGGATTGTGGATTCTACTCTTGGTTTGCTGATGACTGATTTGACATTTATGTTTTACAGGTATCACAATGGGTAGGGTTATTCGTGCTCAGAGGAAAGGTGCGGGAAGCGTTTTCCGTTCCCACACTAAACACCGCAAAGGCGCCCCGAAACTCAGGAACTTGGACTACTCGGAAAAATATGGTTACATCAAGGGAGTCGTTAAGGTAATTAACATGACATTTTATTTGTTATACGGATGTATGTGTTTTCACATAATTCATGTTTTTATTAGTACGAATTCATGTCAATTATACAGCTTAACTTTAGAGCAAGTTAATTTTCATACGTAAAATGTTAAGTTTTATACCTCCCTTAAAAATTATATATTCAAAAAAAAACCTTAATCTGCACTTATCATAATTTTTCTTTAATTTCCACCAAGTTTTTAAATATTATTAATGTATAATCTATAGTTAATGATTTTTGTGTTGTAGGACATAATTCACGATCCTGGTCGTGGAGCTCCTTTAGCTGTTGTTCATTTTAGGGACCCATACAAATATAAGACAAGAAAAGAGTTATTCATTGCACCCGAAGGTGTATACACAGGTCAATTTTTGTACTGTGGAAAGAAAGGTATGACATTGTTATTAAAGAAATGAATAATATAATTATTACTCTAACAACCTTCTTGAATTTGCTTGGTTACTTGTAGCTAAATTGAACATTGGTAATGTTATGCCTATTGGTGTAATGCCTGAAGGTACCATTATCTGTAATTTGGAAGAAAAAACTGGTGACCGTGGCCGTTTGGCTCGTGCTTCTGGTAATTATGCCACCGTTGTTGCCCACAATCCAGACTCCAAAAGGACCAGGGTAAAGTTGCCATCTGGTGCCAAAAAAGTTATTCCATCCAACAACCGAGCTATGATTGGTATGTATTACAGAGTTAATGCAACAAACAACATATTTTTATTGACTTATTCAGCAGGGTTTATGTTATAACCAGAATAATATTTGACCCTTTGCAAATAAAGTGTTAGCTCAAAAATGTGCTTTATCACTATAGTCACAATACATTATTCTTTCATATGTGTTTTTCTAACACATTATAAGGCATATGTACTGTATAGAGTATAGAACAGTATCTTTAAATTCTTGTCAATGAAAACTTCATATATTTGTTGTCTGTCATTTAAAGAGATGAGGGTGTTTGACAGATCAGTCTCCATGCTTGAGATAGTTCACTTTAATAGAATTCTGAATAGACTAAATATTATGTTAGGTTAATTCATTTGTCAAGTATTTTAATAAGTAATAAAATCTATGATGTTTTAGACATTTGAAACCTGATAATACTCAGTGAAGTCAACATTAAATACTGAGATTTTTTGTACTTCAACTGGTACTTAAATGTTTTTAGACAATTGGTTTGAATCTATGATGTTGAAATTTATAGACATTTGAAACCTGATTTTAAGTGAAGTCACATTGTAACTGAGGTTCAACCTATTATGATTTATTTAAACATCAGAATTACTGATAATTTATATTATGCTATATTGTTAAAATCCGACTTATGTTAATTTAAAAAAAAACCATTTATTATACTAGATAAATTATGCTTAAAAAGTACCTATTAGCAAGTTTGTAATTTGTATTTTAAAGGTCTGGTCTCTGGTGGTGGACGTATTGACAAACCTATGTTGAAGGCTGGACGTGCATACCACAAATATAAGGCTAAGCGTAATTGCTGGCCTAAGGTGCGTGGTGTTGCTATGAACCCTGTTGAGCATCCTCACGGAGGTGGTAATCATCAACATATTGGTAAAGCATCCACAGTCAAGAGAGGAACCAGTGCAGGAAGAAAGGTAAACATCATTTTTTATATATTTTTATATTTACTAATCATTCTCTTATTGTGTTTTAGGTTGGTCTCATTGCTGCCAGGAGAACTGGTAGAATTCGTGGAGGTAAAGTGGTCACCAAAAAGGGTGATGATTAATCTGTTTATTGTCGTGTTTGTATTAAATTTTACAAATAAAAAAAAAAAATAAAACAACAAAGTTGTGTTTATTTGGTGTGACCTTTTTTAGCCAATTAAATAACTGATATTCATATTCCTTGATGTAAACGATTATATTAGTCTATAACTTACAATTAATGTTCAATAAATATAGTATGTAAATTATGCTATATTTAATACTGAATTCAAATAGTTGTAATTAAAGAGCAGATTTTTAGGATTTTACATATTCTTTTTGGCTATATGCAGCTCAGCGGCATTAATTAATCTGGGCCAGGGGCCATCTTTTCTGGATGGTTAAAGGTTTCACCTATGGATAACTTAGTTTTATTTGTGGGTAAACAACACGGGGAGATGTGGTAGTATTGTGATCAACGGTTCCTGGTTTTTAAACTGTAGAAAAAGACTTAATAATCATAATAACTTTTTCAGTATGGAAGATCTTAGATAAATGTATTTTACACGATGCAGCATATTTTATAAATAAAAGAATATATTCAGCCTATGTTTCATATTTAAGAATATTCAGTATTTATTCATAGGAAAACAGGCATGTTTTGTTCATTTCAAGAGTCAAAATATTTTGTCAAATGGAAAAAACGGTTAAAATTTCAAAACAAAAATGTATAAAAATTGTTCTTAATTTTCCTTGATTGCATTTTAATAATTTACCAGAGAGATAGAGTATTAATTGTTTTCAAGTTCAAACGTGTTTTTTCATGGTTAGTGTAAATATAAATTAATAATTTTAATTTAAACAATATATTTACATGATGTGTTTCTACTATGACAGGTACTCAGATTTTTTAGATCATATTTTGATCTTAAGAACCTTAAATCTGCTCTTTAGTGAAGATGATAATGTATATTATGTCTCTGAAGTGTACTTAAATATGTGTTTTATATATAAACTTTTTGGGTTGAGGAGAACTTATTATTTTTTGTTAGATAATAGCTATTAGTGGAAATTTACGACCATATTTATTTGTCGACCGATGGTATTAAATATTAATGAGTATATGTACGGTCAAATTTGCCATTTTATGTACAATACTAACTTCTTGCTACCCATCAACAGTTTGATGTGGATATTGTATTGTTCTAAGATTGTATGTTTACTATTTGTTTTATGTTTAAGAGCTTAGGTTTCCGCACTACCAAAATCTATGAATAGTCATGGGTTTACTGTATGATGGAATTTCTATAAAGATAGTTATACAAATATATTGCTCAAAGTCCTTGTGGTTCTTAAAATGTTTGTATGAATACAAATTAAAACCATGGCAACAATTTCAACGTAGGTTTATGTAAGATCACAAGTTGTATCAATATCACTAATATTACCTCAATTCATAATTGTACTTTCGAGTGTATTGTTTGTAAAATAATATTGTGATAATATGGATTACATTGATTTAAAAAAATTAAGTGAAATGTTGGAACCACCATCAGCAAATTCTTCGGATAGTGAAGATGATCTTCCAAAATCATCTTTAGTGCAACTTTGTAAGTATAGTAACTACCTACCTTTATTAGGTATATTATTCTAATTATTTTTAAAGCCCAACTTTGTATAATATACGACGACGTGTAGATACTAGTTATCCACTTGCAGCCTTTATTTCACACAATTATTTCCCCAAAAACAAAACAACACGATCACCCCCTGACGTAATAATATAATAAATTTATCCGTATTCATATATAGAAATTATTTTCGACTATAAAATTTAAAAAAAATAATGGGGATGCATTCCGAAAGTACCTACCAACTAGATCCGATTTGCTACAAAAAACTTGAATTGAATTAAATTATCAGAGCATTTTTTATTCTGCTAAAAATGTTCTGTCACAAATACAAAGAACGCATTGATAAATCAATCCACAGGCTTCCTCTATTTTAAACAGGCTCTTGGATTTACTCCTTTGTATTTCGTAGACATTGTTAAGTATAAGCAGCACCGATTTTTAATATTGCAGTCATTTGGGTAGTTTTGATCTAATATAATATACTCGTATAAAATTAAACCCACTCATAATATCCATTTTATTTACCGGGTAGCATAAAAACTCGTCAAAATCGGTTCATTCGTTTCGAAAGCCTTTCCCAGACAAATAGTCAATAGACATATGAAAGAGGGTCTATGTATTTTTAATATTTTTCAACTGCTATTGTAAAAATTTATCAGGACCATTGCATAACATTTTACATCTTTTTGAACCAACAATAACATTTTATTGACATTTATAGAAAAAAAAACTAAAAAAATTAAAAATGTACATAAACAGTTCACAACGAATCAAAATCATTTAAACATTTTACTAAGTATAGGAATTGATAATGATATGACGGAAATTTCAAGTCTTTACGGTAGGTAATTCTTTTTTGAATTACTACAGAAAAAGATTTAAAAAGATACATTTTTATGAATTCTTAACTTAGGTATAATAATTTGAAATTTTTCTTGATTTTCACGAAGTTTGTCAAAATTTAAACTAAATTAGCTTCTAAATACAAACCACATTTTTGGGGAAGGAGTAGCCCCCTAAATTACGCTTATATAACTTTACAATTTGGTACTTTATAAGTAAGTCTACACATTTTTTTTCCGGGTAACTAATTTCTACAGAAACAATCAAAATCTTTCATTGGGAACACCTCATTCGAAAAAATTTATCTTAGTGCGCTATAATATGGCGGTACAAAGCAATGGTGCAACGGCACCACTAACTTAAAATTGTTTACAATTGGCCTAACATTAATACTCCAGTGCGTCGTCATAATCAACTTATACATTATGATTTTATGTAGGTATAGGTGATATAAATAAAATTTTTTTTTTCAAGTTTTTGTACATTTTAGGTTTATCAGGTTTATTGATTGGGTATACTTTATTTACCTTTTTTTCAAATAATAGTGAAATGGCTTTAGCTGGTTGCTTTAGTTGCTTATAAGATTTTAATTCTTTGAATTGCTAGCTATTTAAAAGTTACATTAGTCGTTATGAGTTTCAATTAGAATTATAAAAGGGAAGGAATGAATATTTACATAAGTTTGCATACGTAAATAGGTTACCTACATTTTTATATAAATATATTTTTTTTAATGACCTGGTGAAATGCCAAAATTGGCCTGCCTAAAAGTTTGCACACCCAGAAAAAAAACTGAAATGACGCCCCTGAGTATTGACAAGCGATTTCTCCTAAATTTCAAAATGTATAAGAGTTTGAGTCCTTATAATATCTTTAAAAATCTCACATTGCCCCCAGTCAATTTTTCAAAAGATTAACATTTTATTTTGTAATAAGCTATTTATAATTAAAGAAAAAATATAATTTAAGAGGATGTTACCCACTTGTTTGTTATCTCCGTCTTACCAACTTACGATATGGCAAATATTCTTTCGTCCGCTTGTTTGAATAGTGTGTAGTTTTAATATTAGAGTGAATTTAAATATTATTAAGCTTTTAGGTAAGAACATTATTTTTGCTTAAGCGTCGGCAGATTTTCGATATTTTCATTTTCAAGTAAGATACGAGTATGTGAAATAACACAAATCAAAAATGCTCATATCTCGTTTGAAAATTAAAATATCCAAAAATCCACCGACCCTTAAGCATAGATAATGTTCTTACTTAAAACTTTGATGATACCTAGGTCAATTAATTTTAATATCAAAACTAACAGCACACTATTGAAACTAGTGAACGAAAATATTATATGTCGTACGTATGTTAGACGGAAACAACACGTATAACGTTATATATTTTAAATTTAAATACCTACTAATACAATATAAAATAATAATAACTTTAAGTACCTACCTAGTTATGTTATATATTTGATATTTGAAATTAGTTTTTATTCAACGTAGTTATACATTTCACTGAAATCAGTTATAAACTGTAAATTATAGAAGAACTCTCCCTCAGAAAAACGCCTCCTTCAAAATAAAAAATGCGGCCTAAGGGGGCGGTAGCACCCACGTTGGGAAACACAGGTGTTGGAGTTGAGTACTGTGGAAAAGTCGGTTTCAAGTAAACTTCATAACAAATTCAAGTATGTTTTCAGAAATTTAATTCTATATATAGTCGATACGATTGCCATAAGATTTATTGTGGTATACAAGACAAGTATATAACACAGACGGGATAGGTTTCTCTTAAATAATTATTATTATTGGTGGCATTATCCATTAGGTAATTTGATTTAAAATACAATTAATTTTAACAGGATAAAAGTAGGTGGGTTGTAGGTAGGATTTATAAGCTCAGTAACCTATACAGTTATTATACGTCCAACGAAAATGTTATCTTTGTTTCGAGGTCCTTGCAGCAATATGAATTCAATTACTTTCTTCTTATTAAAACGATAATAGTCACTAGGCAGTAGCCAGTAACTTTGAACTTTGTGGTAGCTGGTAACCAGTTATGGGTGTTATTTTAAATTTATGAAAATAGTAAGTCAAATTATATTTAACAGTTTTCTTTTTTATGTTGTATACTTGTATGGTACATCTTAACCGTGGCTTATAATTTAAATAGGTCGGTCAAAAACAGGAAAAGATACAACAATCTTGACAACTGAATCTATAAAGAAAACTGAAGAAAAAACTAAAAAAAAAATTGAAGTATTACAGTCGGAAGAAGAAAAAGCTAAGAACATATGGCTAGATGAAGAGATCGTAGCTGCTCCAGAAGCTATTGACGTCGTTTCAGACAGTAGAGTTAGACCTGAATATGATGTAAAGTATCAACAATTTGTAGGAACAGAAGATGCGTTTCTACAAGTAATTCAATTAAATAAAATATTTTGTGTACCTAACTTAGTGTTTATTACAGCGTTTATACTTTATACTCTAGGTTCTAGGTGAACATACATTATTAATAATTTTTAAAGGTTAAAATAAACAAATAGGTACTAACTATTTATTGATGGGTTTTCGGGGTGTTATGACCATTATTTTACCAACATCTTACATTCATGTATTTCAATCCCTATTAGGTTATGTATATAATAATACTATATAATATAGGTACCGTCGGATACATTATACAATACTATACCTACTTGCTACTATGCAGTCAATAGTCAATACTGCATAATATAGATGCCTAGTGCAGTACTCATTGCCTACTATAGATAATACGTTAATACTTTTAGTGGCTGCGGTATGATGGTTCTTTATTGTAAGATATCCAAAAATAATACATTTTTTTTATTGAACTTATCTGCAGATTATGCTTGTAAAATAAAACAAATAACAATTATTAACAACATACAAATCTAAACCTATTTTTAGATTAACTATTATTGGCATCGAATACTTTTATCATTTTAATATGATTTTGAAGCAAAATATAATGGATAAAAGTAAAAAGTAAATCTAAAACAAAAATTTCATTTTATTTTGATAGATATATTTAGAATCAACATTATATGAAACCTATATTTATGCATAGAAATAACATTTCTATCATAATAAGAAAAACAATAGTCTTATTTTATAGGTATTACCATTGATTTTACATACTATAGGCATATTTACTCAATGATATTCGATATTATTTTCGATGGTTAGTAAATATTAATATTTAAATAGCGATGGATCGATATGAATAAGCGTATATTCTATAAAAATAATTATATACCTAAGCTTAATATACATGATAATATTTTGTATTATAAGTTTGCAAGTTAATTTGAGTTAAATCTGGAACTTGCTATTAATAAAATCATATTATTTATGTTGAAGGCTCTCTTTTAATTTTGTTTTTATTGTATACTGCAGTAACTATTGACCTATCATTGTAACTTAAAATGTTAACAAAATGTTTAAAAAATTTTGCAAGTGTTTTACTGATTTAGTTTTATTGTTATAAAAAATAATAGATATTGATCGATTGTATTAATACTTCAATTATATTTACCTAATTATTAATTTGACGTTTTGAATTAAAATGATGAATGGCCTAATGGAATGAAAATTTCTTTTAAATTAAAATTGTCTTGTATTACATTTTATAAGCATCATATACTTGTACGAATGTAAAACAAGTGGCATAGAATTATATAATTTTTAAGTCTACAAAAATGTATTAACAAAAAAAGATTCTCCATTCTATTAATATTCAGTTAAAAGTATTTCGTACATTTAAAATAACTTGGGTTAAATTTTATATTTATGTAGATTTTTATTGTCCTACAGGCTACACCATTGTAGGTAGTTATAAGTTCGTAAGTCTAAAATATTAATTTAAAAAATAATGTGTTTTCAACTATGTTATTACTTATAATTTTATCAAACTGTTTCTCTATTACGTTTAAGCACTAATAACAATATTAATGTAATAATAAATTATTTATATGTATCTAAAGATTATACTAAAATCATATTTATGATAATATATGGACTATTGTTAGGTATTAGTGGTACCTATTAGATAAATGTACGGCGTCTAAAATGATCTACAAAACAAAAGTATAATATTACATTTAAAAAGAATGACATAGGTATACTCTCTTGCACAAACAACGTCTATATATTATTATTAGGTATTTCTATAACCATGTAAAGTTCATAACTACTATAATAATAGTCAACAACTATGTGTCTATATTGTTTTTGTTTATAGTTTATGGAATGTGGATATATGGTTGGTATATTTAAGTTATCTTTATCATGGTATTATATTTTTATCATGTGTTTATTATGAAAGATTACAGTGGTCAAGTTTAACATAATATAATTATGTTTAATTTTATTAAAATATTGGATTCTATGAGTTAATATCATTTATTTGTTGGAAGAAGTCAGAGAGACCATCTGATTATTATTACTGTGTACCTAATTGAATGTGACATTTGTCACATTCTTTTCGATTGACCTAATCTTTTATTTGTAGAGCTATTCTTTTTTTTCGGTTTTCTCTGCTGTATTTTTCTCTTGATATTTTTTCATAGTCAGAATGTTTCTTCTCGATAATTAGTATTTGTTTTTAAACTATTGATCTACCTACCTTAGTATATGATTTATCATAAATTATTAAATATTTGGGTATAAAATATATACATTTATGTAATTGTGCAGGTACGTATTTATAATTATAGCACATTTATATTTCAAACATTTTTATATCTATTTCAATATTATGTGCATTACAAACCACCAGTGACACTAAAATTTTAATTAAACAATTTTCGTTAAAATAATGAAAAACATATAAATATTTATTTATTTATCTATGTTTTATGAGTCTAATTATTATTTTTCATAAATAAGAATATGTGTATGATAATAATAAAAATTGTTCGTAAATAATGAAACCAAAATGTTAGGAAAGCTTTTTCTGCAGCGAGCGTTCTAAATCCCTAGTTTCAATTGTAGATCGTTTTTTTTTCATAATTTTAGTGTGGTGGTATTGCATACATAATAAGTTATTTTTGTGTTAAGAATTTAAGATATTGGTCAACAAATTGTATTAACATTATATTTTTTAATTTATAAAAATTGTGTCAGTGGTTAGTGGTTATCAGTTTACAATCATCACTATCACTCCGAATTGAAAAAAAACATTTGTTTACCCATAGATAATTTAAGAATAATATTATGTATAGTAATGTAATATTATATATTTAATATTTATATAATGTATAATAATATTTGAATGTATAGTTGTATTACTCTAAGGTAGGTATCGCGTATTTGAGAACCAAGATAAGGACATATTGGATTAAAACATAATGTGGATAATCTAAAATCTTATATTTTTCTTGGTTAGGCATTAAACATAAAAAAGGTCGAGAGGGGGGGGGGGGGTTATCTCCATCATTATCCCTTCATAACTTTAGCACTGAGTAGGACAGTCAATATTTTAAGTGAAAAGCTTATATGAAAAGTATGTAGCAAACGACGTTGTTCAAGTCTTTAGTCTTGAAAATGACTTAGTTTCGTTAATAAATGATAAATTATACCCAAGCGAATAATAAACCAAATTATTCGTGAACTGTGTGTTGTCGTGTTGATAAATAAATATCTTTGGCGTTCTGTAATATTTTGAGTTTTAAATTAAACTTATATATTTTAATTGTATAAATTAATTTATAAATTACACCTGTTAATGTTTTGAATACGAACTCTATTTTAAATGTCGTGTTGCAATAAATACTTTTTTTGTTTTACATTTTGCTTAATTTACAAAAATTTGACGTAATAATAAAGCTTATAATTTTTTTTAGATGGGACCAAAGACTCCACTTACTTCTAGTTGTGAAGCGATGGTGATTGAAGTAAAAATGCCTGGAGACCGTATGCCAGGTATTTGTACAGATATAACAGAAGACGCTGTTGATATCCGCAGCCCTAAGTATAGATTGCACGTGCCGTTTCCACATAATGTGCACAAACAAATGTCGAAGGCTTCGTGGAACTCTTCGACCAGTACTCTTACAATAACTGTATTCCTAAAACGTGAATACGACGATATCAATTTCTGATATGTAGCCATAAAAATAATATAGGTTATTATTTATCAATAAATTATTCGATATTTTTTTTATACCGAAATATTTTGTTTCATTTTGAATAAATTCAATATTTTCATTTTTACGATGTTCAATTTTAGTATGTTACAATAATAGATACATTTTCGCTGAGAATATCGGCTACCTATAGTAGACAAACTGATAAGAGGTTAAAATATATTGATCTCATTTGTCTACTATCATAGCTTCAACTAACTATAGCCCATAGGCTTATAAGAAGGTTATTCTTAGGGCTTATTTAACCCTCTGTTAGTCTTACGGGGGAAAGCAGTGGAGTAGCCAGGATTATGAAATGGGGGACAGGGTCAAAACACCCGGGATGGCTGGCTACGCCACTGGGTGTACATATGTATTAATCTGAATGATGGTCGGACAATAAATAGTATTGGGATAACACGCATAACTAGGACACTTTGAATAAAATGATCTCAACTCTCAAGTGTTGGTTTATCAAGTTGAACTATTGATTGTTGATACTTGATATCTTAGGACATCATTTACTATGAACGGAGTAATGCCCATCCCATCAGTATAAACAATTTGAAGCACATACTTAGATAAGTAAACGATATTTTTCTTCACACATTCAACATCATAGATTGAGAATTGTCTCCTCTAATATGTGCTTGAAAGTATGATTGAATGTGCATTGAAAAGTAATAAGTAGTAATGATTTATCAGTATTTATGGTCTCCGTCTTACAAGTGCGCATCAATTTTAGCATATCTTTTTTGTATTGTTATTTTTAAATGTTTTAATATTAGAGTGATAATAATTATTTAAAACTAATGAACCTTAATTATAACTGTTGAACTAAAATTTGATATGTTTCACACATGAACATTTGGAGACAACTCATATACATCCATACAGGTTAAACGTCCTCTCAAAAGGAAATTTTTTATCATTTTTTAATAATTTTTTTTAGTTTTATATTTTTTGTACAAATATTGGAAGATGTTGAGATTTGGAGCAACTTTATAACATATTAAAATAATTTTGTTTTGGACTTCTTGGAGCATAACGCCTGGAGGGTAAATTATTTTGCAAATGTATTTTTAGGAATTTTTAATTTTAATTTTTTGTTCTTAATGTTATTTATTTTAAATTTTTACATCATTTCTCTATATCACAGGATTTTTTTGTAGCTTTTGTACAATGGTCCGGGGGGAGGGGGTGTGGCATTTTTCTTCATTTATTAATTGTAATTACTCTGATACTCATTATTACACCCACATATTTATAATAATAATTATTGTTTTTAAATTAAATTGTTTTGAGGCCACTTTAGTGTGTTTTTAAGTCTGAAATCCTACCTCTACAGTTATTACATACTACTTTTACTTTAAATCATACATTCGTGTTTATTATTTTAATCACAGTTAATGGTAGCTGCCAACAATCTACAGTTTCTTCAACTCGATGACATATTGACATATAAGAGGATGTCAGATTTTTCACTATTTATTTTTTTCATTGTCCCACGCACAACAAAACAAATGCATGATTAGCCAAACCAACCCGGGTTGGTTCTATTACTCAAATTTCGTACTGGCCTAAATATATATTTATAATTAGTAAGGTATAGCCAATAGGCAAACTTAAACTACATGTCTATATTTGATTTTAAGAAAATGATTTTTGTTGGTACATTGGTATGATTATTATATATAATTTTACAGTTTATGCACTGAACTATAATATACAGATTACAGACGGTATATTATTATTGTTGCGAACAGTTAATGTTTATTAACACATTTTTTTTTGCATAATTTTTTTTATATTTTTAAGTTAATATATAATGTATATATAATATATATAACGACGTCTCCAAGAGCCACTTTTCAATTTTCATGTAATATTAGGCGGGGGTGTGGGTCAAAGAGAGAAAAAAAGTAGTGCTCCGACATCTTAATCGACTTTTTTTTATTCTATCCCATATAAGTCCAAGGTTGTAAACCTATAAACTTGGTAGTTTCAGCTTAAGAGTCGAGTAGTCTTTGCAATTCAAGATCCTTTTCCTGCGTATTTGGCATTGTTAACCTAAACTATTCCACCTCCACACTTCTTATTCTCCCTTCTCTCACAACTATGCAGGTCTCACCACACTCTTCTTTAGTCTTCTCATCCCTCTCTTTCCCTTTAAACTTCCTTCTATAGCCACTCTCACTAGTCTCACTACCTCTTACCATACAGTGACCGAACCACCTCACCCTAGTCTCTCTTGTTTCACTATTTGCCACACTCACATTCCTTATCTTCACCATCTCATACACTTCCTATTCTCGGAATCTCTATAGTACCGACAGGTCATCGTGCCTGAAAATCGGTGAAAATATTTAAATATTACTTTAAAAAAATATCATGCCTGACCAATTTTCTAATTTTTATTATGATTTTATTGATAGCTTGAATAGTGTTATACCGGTAGTTACTAATTACAATATATAATTCAATTGAAACGTTGTGTGCAAGTGCAATACAAACCCAGATCAATTAACAATATTAAAAGAAAACCCACTGAAAAATAAGAAAAATACATACCCCATGTCCGAATCAAAATCTGGTGGAAAACTTGTCTTCGACACATTTCACACTGTTGAATATGATATTTTATTTCTAGTTGACAAATCTTCACTGACGAATACCATCTCTGAAAGAACACGCAGCCATTAAAATGTTCAACAATATTCTTTTGAACTATGTTTTTAAAGCATTACAGATGGATTACATAAGGATTTATGACTATTACTTATTATAGTATAGGTGTGTTTGGTTTCGTGATTCGCGGTCGTACGCTCTGAGTGTACTTACCAGCCACCGTTGTTAGCTCCTAGATGGGTGATACACCTGTACAAAAAAAACCTATACAAAAAAAACCCCTACCGTACCACGCCACTACCACCCTATACCTAACGGCATATGTTGCCACGGGTTCCTCCTAACCTATATCAAAGAGGTCCGTATTTACTAATTACAATTATTTCGTTGAAAACCAAAATAGTTTATAATTTTGAGTTTTTTTTTTATTAAACTTAAGCCCGGCGACAAAGGCCATTAGCTGTTGTAGGGGTTATGAACTGTAGTAGGGGTAAGGTTGATACGATAAGTTGTTTTTACGATTGTTACGATTGTTATGGTAGGTAGCAAACACGTGTATGTGTCATAGCAAGGTTTTTAACTACTATATGAACCCGGGTGGTCACTCATCCGGGAGCTAGTAGCTGTGGCCGTTACTTACTGCCAGTCGCATTCCGAGACTGGAAGCAGCCAACGCGCTACGCCAGGCCACAATTTTGAGTTTAATTTATAACAATATAACATATCATTTCAATTATTTTTTCCATTTATTAATATAAAATATTTCAACTAATTTTAAACTTCTATTGCCATAAATCCATTTGCACCATTATATGATGGGTACTTATCTCGATACTCGATATTGAGTTGTCCATTATTGTATTTAATTGATAGAATTTTTTTCAGAAGTAATCATTTTATACTACATAAGAAAAAAAAACTATTTAAAATGAATCTGTTATATTATAAGCTATTAAAATAACCATTATTTAAATTTATTTGTCGATAGTGATTAAGACTTTAATATTAGAGCAGTAATCGTCGTGTTCCTCTAATAAATTGTTTTTTTATTATTCTTAATATAATTTACATTTTGTACTTTTGGCATTTATTTCCATTATAACGATTTATAGCTAAATATATTGCATATATTTTTCGAAAAATACTTTAAAAAACCCACGAATAGTTCCTATTTTACGTCACAGTGGTTGATTTAACGACTGATATGATAACTGTGCAATTTTTTTGATCATAATTTGCTTCTAAAACTTCCAGAAAAGAGTACATTTAAAGACTGTGAGTCTTAATAACAGCCAATTTATAATATGAGAGGTGTATAATGTATATAGAATTTAAAGATTCGTAATATATTGTTTTAAATACTTCGCTCAAACGTAAGGTGTTACCCGGCGTATAGTTAGACAAAATGGTTACGTTTTAAACTTGGCATAATGAAACGAAGACGGCGTTTGGATTGTTGCCGTTCTAATAAATATTTAATTTAAATCCTTAAAGTACATTTAAACTTCAAAATAATATGAAAACAAACTTCAGCGTAAACATCGACTCTTCCGGTAAACACTATAGCTTTGCCATATATACTATCTAGCTTGCATACGTGCAGTGCCGCCGAACAAACAGCTCTCTTCATCCGTCTTCATATAGTTCCGAACTGAAACTTGAAAGTATTGAGATATTTTATGAAAACAACCTAAAGGTAACAAAATAAATTATGCGAATACCTGTTATATTATATACAGCAACAAATGAATGACGACAGTTGCCGATTTCCACAGATGTCAGATGTCAGAAGTCAGATATTATTTAGGTAATATGATCAATCCATGACCCTTATACTCAGTATGTAATCACATGTTTCTTTTTTAGCTTCATTATATTAACTAAATAATAATATATTATGATATTGTGTTTTCAAAAAATAATTGTTTTGAGTTTTGTACCTATACAACAAAGTAGGGAACTAGAATCATTATATGTCGTTAAAATATCCAATTTTCTAAAAATTAATCTCTCTATTATGTTTCGATTATGCAACAACGAAGGACTGGAAAACTCTGTGTCCTGAGGGCTATAATGACGTTTCTAGGTTCCTTGACGGAACAAATTTGTGTTTATCTTTCATTATTTTACTTATTCAATGAAATATAATATGCACTGTCAACAGTCCAGATTTATTAGGTTTGTGGTAGAGAGGGATGGCAAATTCTGAATACGTATTTGTAGAGAGCCTTAATAATATTATTATAAATATAAATATTATATAACTATATAAATATATAAATAATATTTAAATATCATTATTAAGGCTCCCTACATATTTGTGTACACCACCAATGTATAAATGTTACCACTGTGTATCAAAAAATTACTTATCGTTATCACTAATTAAACAAATCCAATAAAATAATTATTTTTATGTATTTGTTTGCCTATCTAATTCTACATAAATAATACAAATAATAAATGATAATAAAATCGCTCTTGGATATGTGGGGGCATATATGTATAAATTCTATAATAGTCTTTAAATATAAAACCACATAACTTAAATAGCAAAATATTAATATTTTTATAATTTTTATTAAGGTACCCAAAAAAGGAATTTGTATAAAATGTTGTATAGGTAGTTCATATTCTTTCATCATATATTTTGAAGAAGATTTTAAATACATCCAACATTGAGAGCTAATACCCATAGTCGCAACTAGGGACATTTTACTGGTGGTACACTTTATCTACCTTGTATCAGTAGCACAGACCCTGATAATTTATATTTAAAACTAAAATATGGTTATACAACTGGGGGGCTAAGCTCTCCCCGAGCCCCACTAATGGCACTTATACTAATTCCAAAGAATAATTAATATAATTATCTACCTTTTAATTTTCAAATGTTCAAATATCTAAGTTCTTTTTAATTGATTTTGCAAACAGTTTTATTGTTTAAAGCATGAAAGAAATATTTTAATTTTGTTTCTATTTATTATATAAGTCTTCTTAGGGAAAATATTTATTTAAATTTTATTTAGCTTTTAGTCAGTAACTATGACAGCTCGACAGTTATCTAATTACACAATTATAAATTTTACTACAGTTAACATTATAATATTAAATTGGAAACAAAAATAATCATTAAGATTTAGTAATAAAGTAGTGTCAAAAATACATACGGACCAATGACCCATTAAAATGCACATGTTACAGATAACTAGGGCTCGGATTTTAAAGCAAATGCTAATTTTTTTATAATATATGAGATAGAAATCGAATTTTTATATACAGTAGAGCCTCGATAATCCGGACCCCCGATAATCCGGAGAACGCGGTAATCCGGACGGCAAAATTCCATTTGTTGAAAATTAAAAGTATTGTTCAGAAAAAATTTACCGATTACTATACTTAAGTTCTACATACATATTATTATAGACATTTTTTTTTTTTTGTAATTAATTAGTTTAGTTTTAATTTAATTATTATTCTTGTAATTTAAAATGCAATAAATATAAAGATGGTGAAATTAAAGTTAAATCTTAGTCATTTGAGTAGATAATTTTGAAAAACCTCTGGTAATCCGGAAAATCGATAATCCGGACGATGCTCGGTCTGAATTCGTCCGGACTATCGAGGCTCTACTGTATATATATTCGTTCCACATCATTCATTTTCAATTTATTTTTGTTTTTTCGCCTTTTTTTTGTATAAATGTTTTTTTTGCTTTTTTATTAATTTTTTCTGTTATTCCAGCTATTGAAAAAATTATTTAATTATATGTTTATTATGATATAGTAACAAAATAATTTAATTTAATTAACAAGAAATGTGAAAACCCGGAATAGTAGAGGAAATGTAGATGATTTAATTACTAATAAGGTTTTGATTTTGGCAAGGAAGCTGGATATTGTCTCGGAATTTTTGTTTATTGGTTGAGCTGCGGTTATGTTAGCACACGATGATGGACCAGCAGTATAGGTTTGGTATTGTGACGACGAGTGCGAGACTCGAGTTTGAGGATCAACAATGCTTGGTTTCGTTTTTGATTCTATCAATTTCTTATGAGTTGGACACCCTTTGCAGGAGGCTGTATGATCCCTGGATCATTGAATGCATTTAGCCGGGAGGCTTAAATCTTTGGTGCAATGCACGGTGAGATGATCTTTGACACATTTTACGCAACTGGATGAATAATTACAGTAGTTATACAATTGTAACCATATTCTTGACATTTATGGCACTAATTAATTTGGATCATTGATTTTGACTTGTGGTTTTTCGATGACCACAATGGTATAGAGCAGAGTAGAGACATTAAATATTTTTTGGTTATTAATGTCATCAAGCGCCAGTTTGACGAAAAAAGTGGTAAAACCAAATTGAATCAGTGCATGTAGTGAGGGCAGAGTGTATGAAAATCTGTGCTGGTACTTGGTAGATACGTCGTTATTGTTACGAAAGTTGGGTGATTCATTGGGCGGATTATTAAAAATTATGGCGTGGACTTACATGAAAAGTTATTAATATACGTGAGCTGTATTAATTTTTGGCGGAATTCCGAAAAATTACTGACTTTTTTTAAGTTGATCGGTGGCACGCGATTGGATTCTGGTACTTTTTTTATTGGAGGTAGTTGCTTACACTCAACTATATTGTCATTGGACGGAAATACGTCCGGTTCAGTATCACCATCTGCCGTAGACAGAACAGCAAAACGATTAGGCGTATTGAAAGTTTTCATCTTTTTCTCCATGTTGAGGAGAGCTGGAATGCGAGGACAATTGCCTTTTCGATTTTATCGAAAGAAAAGATTGCGGCTATGAAATAATAGCTGTACCCGATCGGTGTACATACCTATTTATTCATAACCATATGGACCGTGATAACACACGTACATCATCGATGGTAGCAGAAGCCGTACTCTAGTAAATCATATTATCTATGTATCTATGTGCTTACCTGTGTGCTGTATGGTTAGGAATAAATTAAATATTTTGATTTAACTTGTGGGAGCTCACAAAGATCCATTTATTGAGTGGTGGGAAGATATGAAAAAAATAACATTAGCTTGATAAAATAAAATAATAAAAATTATGCAACGTTAAAATATTACACGCTATGAGTAGGATTCGTAAAAAATGAAAACACAAACACTGTTAGACTTTTTGTATAATAAATGATATAGAAATATACGAAGACAAAATGTAGCGAGTCTCAACGAATAATTCATTTTGTAATAGGTACTGACATCGTTATTTTTTTCCAATATCGAATTTAACTATCATTCTATACATTTCCAGTTAAGAAGCTTCAAAAAAATGGTATACCAGTATGTATTTTTGATACTTTTTATCTGTTTTATGAACAAAATAGAGACCTTGTAAAATTATTAGGGCATTGTATTGAATTTTTAAGCTTTTTACTCATTAATAACATTTTGCTATACGTAAATGGAAAAAATAAACTAAAGTAAGTCAACAATTTAAAATATTTATCAATATTCAAAATATTTTTAAAATTGTATTTTGTCTTGAAAAAACTTTCACAAATGCTATTTGGAGAAAAATTCTAGTCTCTACGATTATTCATTTTTATATTGTTTTGATATAACAGCTAAAAATATATTAAAAAAACACACATAATTGTAAAACCAATACATTCATCGCTTCGATGATAATCTAATACATTGTATCAGCTTACTTTGTATTAGACTTGAGTAGTACCTATGTTAGAAGGTAAATCAAATAACTAAGAAAATATGAAGTACATCGATCTATGGCCACACTATATATATTGCTTTATTGTTAAGGATATGTTGTTGAACATAGATTTTTTCTTTGTTTAAGACAATATTTTCACATTAATTGGTATATTTACAACATTTAAAATCCCTATTAAGATTTATAATGGTTTTTACTACGTTTTGCATTGATAAAAAAGACGCTTAATTTTCAGTTATTTGGAATATTAAATAATCAAATTTTTTAAATATGACTTTTATACTGCCCTTCTATTTTGGAAGGCAGTATATATTATGTGTATTACTGCTGACAACTTTTATAAAAGCTCGAACGATTAATTTACACATAAAAGCTAACAACTACTTAGATAGATAGCTTTCAATTTTCATTATTAAAAATAAACAATGAATAGAAGTATTAAAAAATATAAGTTGTAACTTTAATAGCCGTTTAAAAGGCAACCACGATATTTCATTCAATATTTGACTCAAGTTTCATTTAAACTTACATTTCCTGTGTGTGTTGTAAAAATATTAAAAGACAACGAATGTAGTCAAACATACTCAAATCTATTTCTTACGTACAAATATGTACTGATTACTGACCTTATTTTGGGGGCAAGTTACATGTGAAAGATTGTTTTTACAGCTTAAAAACATTAAATCAAGACTTTGAAGTCAGTTACCTAACCGATTCAAAACTAGAAGTTTTTATGATGATGGGTGCAGAAAAATAAATATTGACTACACTAGACCACGGTGAAATTATTAATCTAGTCTCTAAAAGTCTAAACAAAGTGATTTGCTGTATAAAAGTCTAATATTTTAAGTTTGAAACTTTAGTAAAAATTAATCATAAAAAAAAAAGATACTTTGAATTTTACCATTGTAAAAGTATAGCTTTAAAATAAATTACTAAGCATTGTAGTAAGTTTATCAGTTGTTCAATTGAAATGGGTTTCTGCTTTTCCGCGGCCGAATTCGGATCCCAATCCGTCCCTACCTATAAAGGTCCACAACTATACTACATTATTGCTATCAAATGAATTATTAGAATATAATTAATTACTTACACATATAATAATATCAAATATTATTCAACTCAGTTGTAATTCTATGAAAAAGTAAAAATATAATAAGTAATAGATAGGTTGATGAGTTTACAAACGTGTATGGGATACTGAATAAATAATGATGATATAATGAGTTATATTTTTCTTTTCTAGATGATTTTCCCTATCACTTGCCTGTTTATAATTTAATTAACATAAAGTGTATTCTTAACATTAACTTTTTAACTTGTTAATGAACACCCTTGACATTATGTAAAATATCATGTATGAACTAAACTACCGGGATTCGGGATTCGGACTCATAAATCAGAAATACAACAATCAGTTTATTGACGTTTATTGGTGTAGCTTTACATTTCGTAAGTTACTAGCTAGTCTAGACATTTATATTTAGAGTTCACGATTTTTCACCTTAGGCTGACAGATGCATATATAGTTTTCCTTATCATATATTGTCAAATTGCATGTTCTAAGGTGAAATATAATGTGGAAGGTTGTTTATTTGTGTTCCACGACTTTCTAGTCATCCTAGATATCATATATATGTTACGGTAAAAGTACGAATACCGGTTAAACCTAGAATTTACCGGTAAATCCTAGGTTTCGCCGATTACTGTTGGTAAATGTCCGAATTTCGGACATTTACCAATTGATTTCGGTAAAACCTAGGATATACAACATCGTTTGGTCAAACCCCGAATGATTTTTGTAGTTCGGACTTTTACAAACGAGATTTGGTAAATCTTAGGATAAACAATCAGTGTTAGTAAAAGTCCAAACATTTTTACCAAAGTTATTAATTATTATTATTTAAGTATATTAGTTAGTATATTATTTTATTTTTATTATACATTATGATTATGATAACTAAACTGCGATCGGCTTTTATCTTGACTATCATAATTATTATTATTTAAGTATGAACTTTGTGAATTTTCATTTCGATTTTCATATACATCATGATACTGTAAGACCTTGACACGTGTACCTACTCATACAATCAAATCACTATCAATAGAATCACAATACAATCAATAAATTAGCCAAAAAGGTACTCTAGGTATATGTTAAAAGTTGTTCCTACTTTATACTGTGTTGCACATACAATGCAATTTAGTTTATGATACGGAACAGGTTTGATAATAGATTGATTATCGATTGAATAGGCATCATATTTAAAATAATATTGTGTGCAGTATTCGTTTTACAATTGTCGTGAAAAGTATATGATTTTCAATATGTCACTTCAAATACGGTTTTATGAACTTTTAAATGGTGTTGTTGAAGCAAAAAATAATAAAAACACTCTATACATAACTAATGAAAAGTATAATGTATTATTGAACGAAGTGAAAGAATCAAAATTGGTCAAAGTTAAAAAATCGATTCACTATCGATGACTTAAACGGTTTGATATTGTTAATATTGGCGGAGAAGAAAAACTGATTGTTCCGATGAATGGTGCCTCCGAAGAAATGCGTTACTATGTTCGCTATGATGATTTGTATGAAATTATTCATGAAGCACATATTGCAACGGGTCATGGAGGTAGAAATCGTATTGTGTATGCTGTTAATAGTAAATACAAAAATGTTAATATTGAGTCTATAAATATTTATTTAAAATTATGTGAGCCATGTCAAAAAAAACACAGTATGCCCAAAAAAGGTCTAACTGTTAAACCTATTATACATACCGAAATGAATTCGCGCTGCCAAGTAGACTTGATTGATATGCAGGCAAATCCTGATAACAATTATAAATTCATAATGGTCTATCAAGATCACTTGACTAAATTTGTTATTTTACGACCACTTAAATTTAAACGGGCTGAAGAAGTTGCGTATAACTTACTCGATATTTTCACTCTTTTCGGTGCACCAAATATACTCCACTCAGACAATGGGAGAGAATTCGTAAATGCTGTTATTACAAATTTGTGTAGTTTGTGGTCTGAAGTGAAAATAGTTCACGGAAAAGCTCGCCACAGTCAGTCTCAAGGTTCTGTGGAGCGTGCCAATCAGGATATAGAAAGTATGATTGCGACCTGGATGGAGACAAATAAAACGACGAAATGGTCAGAGTCCTTACGATTCGTACAAGCTATGAAGAACGGAGCTTTTCATTCTGGTACGTATTGTATTAAAATTGGTATTTTACAAGATAAAACTAATAAGTTTTTCAAAGTATTTTGACTTTTTTTGAGCTATTTATACACAATTGAAATTTTCAATTTTTCTAAGTATTTTTTTTTAAATAACCAGAAAATCTTGAATATTTAATACAAGGTTTCTTATAAGTTGTTCTTAAAGTGATAAAAAAAAATCTGAAATCGTTAGTCACAATTTTTTGTTATAAGTGCTTAAAGTTCGAATTTATACGAAATATGTCAAAATTGCGAAAATCAGAAATTTTCAAGGCTGGAGTTTTAAATAAAGTATACATTTAATTACCACATTTTCAGGAATCAAACGCTCCCCATATGAAGCAATGTTTGGGAATAAAATGAAAATGGGATTAGCAAATTCAATTATTCCAAAAAATGTATTACCAGGACTGCAAACAGAAGAGGATTTAGAGGCAGCACTTACCGAACCAAAGGCAAATATAGTTGAAGTTGGTGAGATAGATGAAGAAGTTGAAATCGATGACGATGTAGAGACACACGGAGAAATTAAATATGTAGAAACAAGGGACATAGAAAATGAAATACCAGCACGGACACAAAAAATTAAGCAACATCGAGAAGAATCACTCATCGGCCTACAGAAACAAGCAAGACAAATGTTGCAAATGTCAAACAAGAAAATGCCAATTGTACTAATTGGACAAACTGTCAAAATTAAAATTCCCGAAGTCGATCGAAGTAAAATTGATGCCCGCACATTAATGGCTAAGGTGTTACAAGTTGTGGATGCAGATTTTTATCGCCTGGGTACAAAAGCGGGAACACTCTCACAACTGTTCACTCGCAATCAGTTCACCTTATGTGAAGAAAATTTTTTAGAATCGGCAATTATACCAGATAATGAAATTGGTATTCGACAAGCAGTATCGCAACTGTCGTTGACTGGTGGACAAGGACTAATAAGGTGTGATTGTTTGAAAAAATGTGTAACAAACAGGTGTAAATGCCGATCCAAAAATTTATTATGCAACTCGAGATGTCACAGTAGCCAAGCCTGCACAAATAAATAATTTTATAATACAATTAATTTAATTATAATACAAATAATATACTAGCAATAAATGTACTTAGTAAATTTAATTTGTCAATTTTTGCATTAGTACTTAATAATAATAATAATAAAATAATATACTAACTAATATATTAGTCATTGATATAGTTCCTACCTAATATATTTAAATAATAATAATAATTAATAACTTTGGTAAAAATGTTTGGACTTTTACTAACACTGATTGTTTATCCTAAGATTTACCAAATCTCGTTTGTAAAAGTCCGAACTACAAAAATCATTCGGGGTTTGACCAAACGATGTTGTATATCCTAGGTTTTACCGAAATCAATTGGTAAATGTCCGAAATTCGGACATTTACCAACAGTAATCGGCGAAACCTAGGATTTACCTGTAAATTCTAGGTTTAACCGGTATTCGTACTTTTACCGTAACATATATATATATATATACATGTATATATTATGTATAACCATATCACCTTTTCCACTCAAACAAGGGGATATATCATATACGGTTATGACGTCATCATATAGTATAACGTATCATTTAATTAACTTGATCATCGTTTAAATTATACCCTCTCAAATTTCCGGACACACTAAGGTGACGTAGGTATGCGTAAGTATAATATCATTGCTGTGAAAATCCATTGTCTGTTGTTTTTGCTTCAAAAACAGTTTACTGCATACATAATTTTAATTGTTATTAATAGATATACTTGTGTGCGGTTTTGTTGATATTGTGCCAACCCTTTTCCTGCCTTTGAAGGGTTCAATTAGTAAGTTTATAATTAAATAAATAGGTAGTTTTTATTCAGTTTTGTATATTTACTTTCATCTTCAATACATAGGATGACCTAATGCCTACTATATAACATTATGATGATGATAAATATAGGTATAAACTTATGGATTGTTATAGTTATTACCACTATAGTACATACGACAATACGACCTGTATTTATCATGGCAATGAAGTTTCTGATGAGCTATCCAAATCAACTTCTAACACAATTTTACCGTCCTTTGCTCAATTACGTTGGATTAATTTTGCCCCAATCTTACGACGTCACACAGTCGGCCATTGGTACAACTACTGGACTAAACTGTCAGCCAACTTCACAATTAAGCATATTGACCCTGATACCCTTGATAAAAAAAACTTGGAAATTTAAACAGATCATGGATCATTATTACTTATTAGTCATAACTTTATTATTCATTATTATCTTATATAGTAATATAAAATGTGAAAGTATTGTTTATGAACTTAAATAGGTGATTCGTTTTTTGATTAAATACGTGTAAGGAGCCGTTAACAATCATTTGTTTTATAGAGACTCTTGACTTATTGTATAGATGAAAAATTCCTTAAATAGAGTTGAATAAATAAAATATTTGGTTTTAATTTAATCGAGTAGTGAATACTTCATACCATATGTTATAACTTATAAAAATAAACGGAAATTAATATCACAAAGATTTCATTTTTCAGAAAAGCCTTTTTTTAAAGCTTGGTTTTTAATATACTGTATTAAAGTTCAGGTTTTAACTAAGGTACGAACTAGGTAGTCACTTTTCACAATTTTTATATAGATTTTTGAAGTTTTATGTATTTTTTCTACTAGGAAGAAATATAAAATCTCTTAAGAAGTAAAATCTTAAATACGCAATACACAACTGTTTTTTACTGATAATGCCAACCAAAACTTATGAAGCTTTTTAGGATTAGTTCGATAAACTTAAATAGAACAAATATTTATTAATAGCTGATAAGACTATAAAATAAAAATAATTGAGCTTTACGTTTTCTTTCAATGTAACTTAAATGTTTAAACGGTCTATTATAACCATTTATTATGTGTGAATGTATTTATGTATTATATTATAATAGGAAATGTACAAGAATTGTATCAAGGACATTTAAATATTGGCTATTACTTATATTGTTTCTGATAGTTGCATGTTGATATCATCGCACATAAATTATCTATGCTATACTATTAAAATCGTCAATAATATACGAGTGAACGAAACGTTTACTATTTTAAGGACTTCATAACATGTTATAAGCCAAATAATAGTCGTTGTAAAACTGCAGAAATCTTCATAGAATAGTAATACGAGTATCTATTCAATACTAGGCCTTTGGTAGTTTTAAATATTGTAGGTACTTCAGTGAGTCGTAGACTTTATAATATTATACTAGACATAAGAAATACCAGTGAAGTATTTTACAATTGAAATTTTTACAAACGAATAGTAATAATGCGGTACATTAACGTCATACATATATTGAGTAAATTGTGTGTTTTAAAACTGACTAAAATTATCATATTATATTATACTCGTCCAGTTGAACTCGTTAAATTCGAATAGTAAATGTTGAGAGAATTGCTCAATATCTTATAAAATGAAGATTGAAATATAATAACCTTATCTATTTACCGTTCTATACATACAGTAAGTATTTGCATCCGCGTACAAGTTTTTAAGTACCTATGTAACTGATACTGTAACTTTACTACTCTGTATAATTAGTTTACTTTGTATTATGTACAAAGTATATTTTATAATAATACAAACACATTTTGTACACAAATAATAATCTATTATTAGTGTACAAAATATATAGAAATTAATTTAATTATAAAATTATACCGACAAAATTGCTTTAATGTATAGCGTGTCTTTCGAGTCTACCTAGTCATTGATAAATGATAATATAGATATTCTGAATTTAACTATTCAAGGATTATTCATTGCATTAAAAAAACGATTCTGAAAGTAACCAGTGTCAGGATTTCTAATTATATTTGTAGTTGATTTAAGTATATTTCTATTATGAATTCGTTTTTTTATTATTGTGGTAAGTTTTAATAATTTTAGCCAACAAATCACATATTGTAATAAACTTGTTATCAACTTGACAAGTTATTAGTAAATGCCACATAGGTACAGTAGAAAAAATTATGTAACGTACTATTTTTTTACTTCTGGCTCCTTAAAGGATCAACTTGATTCAATTTTTCCAGAAACTACCCTCAAAGTCGATGATAGAAGCATTTTTATCACTCCTATTTATAGGCAAAAAGAGAAATACACAATATTGTAAAACCAATAAATGTATAGCTCCATCACTCAGAAATAAAATAACAAGCTGAAATATGTGGCTGACATATATAGATTCGACTTAAATACCACTAAAATGAATGGTCAGTATTTTTCATGAAGTATAGAATACACGTAGGTAGATGAAAAATTAAAAGGATATACTGTAATCGTGTTTGATCCAAACCTTCCGCGTCTCTTATACTAACCTAACCAATATATTTCACTGATTTTGTGGAATATCCGAACGTGTAAAATAAGTTCTGTCTTTGTAATCAGCATTAATATAAAACTCTTTTACAAATTATTAAAAATGAAATAAAAACTGAAACGGCAATTTATAGTGACCAATGGAGAGCGTATTCAACATTAAATCATCATGGATATTCATCAAACAGTTAACCATTCAGAATTTTTTATTGACCCGGGAACAGGAGCACACACTCAACAAATCGATGGCTTATGGAGAATTATAAAATCCAAATATAATATTAAAAAGAATGGGGCATCTCCTTCACTAGATAGACAACTTCAATAGAAGAGTGGTGGAGATCGTGTCAAAATCCAAAAACCATTTTTGATGACTTTTGATCGATATGAAAAATACGTTTCATAACATACATACTGAAACAATGCAGTTATTGACGAAATTGAGAAGTGGAATAAAAAAAAGGTTAGTTAAAATTATTTGTATTTTACATTTATGACGTAGCTCGCTCGTTGGACCGTAAATCAGTGTGTAGGTCGCATATTGGACCGTTACCTATATTTACAATGACACAAAACTAATAACTTATAAATGAACCACCTATTTGAGTCTTGAGATACGACGTAAGTCCATAAAAGGTAATTCTGAGAAAACAATAAAAAACTGTTTTTACGCTACCATCATGGTTATTTTTCTCTCATAGTGATTACCTACAGTGGTAAAATTAAATATTTTTTTTTTGCAATTGTTCACACATGAATACATGATCCGTCTATTATTTGATAACATATTCCACTCGATTTCTCAATTTGTGATATTTTGTGTGACTTTCTGTGTTTCTCAAATAGGTGGTTCCAATTATAACTAATACCAGCTATATAAAATATTGTACGTATAGCAAATTAGTATCTCTTAAGAGTGTACCAGTTTCATTTATATCTCAAGACATAGTTGAGTACAAAACTGCAGTTTTTTTGTGTTTTTTATTGAGTTCTTTAAAAAAATCTAAAATTCCTTTCTAGTGGTTAATATATAATAATTTAATATGAAAGCTCTCTACGGTGAAACTGTTTTTGAATGGCCAAATTAATTGTTGACGAATGATTTTTATTCTGTATAGTGCACGTCCTCGTATTGTTAACTCCAACGAAACATTATATATTAGGTACCTATTTAATATACTATACAATTATTATACATATATTGTATAATTTAATATTGCCATCTGTAACTTGTATAAATATATATAAACATATTATTATGTATATTGTGATAGTTGGAGACTTAATGTTAACAATTTTGAAGAAATTTGATACGGCACATTTGGTTTTATTATGTTTTCCTTATTGTATAAAAGTGCTGCAGTTCTTAGAAGAAAATATATTAATAATTTAAAAACCTAAGTTTTTTTAAATTTCTAAATGTATTTTAAGATAGGATGAAAGAAGTTTTAAGCTACACTATGGGGTGATTTTAGGAACCTTTGTACTCAACAGAAATTCAATATTTTTATAAAAATTCTATTAAGCAATTATTTTAATATACTATGATGTTTACTTATTAGTTATTACAGATATATCATACAATCATATTTTCAAGGTATGATTATATAAAATGATGCTTGTCATAGAAATATATTCATGTTACGCCTGTCGTCACGATACAATAATATGGTTTCTGAATGTAGTTCTTGGATGGGATGGCAGACCGATGTAAATGTGAAACGGATAATTTTCAAACCCAAATGAAAATAAGCTATATTTACCCGAAATCTAGGATACTATAGCCTTTTGACGTCATCGAGGTCTGTGTTGCATGTATCTATGCATATTATACTATGTGTAATATTACATTATTGTGGTGTTTCGTATTTACCACCGATTGGCGAGAGGGCATGCAGCTTGTAAGCTGGGTCATCGTAGTTGTCGTCAAGGGCGTTAATGCACACTGTCGGGCATTAATATACATAAAAAGATTCAATGTTTATATTTTTTAACATGAATATATTTCAAGTATAATAAGTAGAAATTCACTTAAAAGTGTCGTTGGGTCGGAAAAAATTAATTAAAAAATTCAAATGGTTGTCATAAAGAAATTGCAATTTTACACTTGAAATAATTTTAGAATATAATTAAAAATGAGCAATGTGTCCATTGTATTGTCTTCGGACAGTGCACGTTAAAAACTCTTATAGATTTATGTTGTGGGTAGTGTGGGGAATTGTCTGTCATTGATCATCGTTGCGCAGAGACATGTCATCTGCTTGAAAAATATTGTAATAATTGTTTTTCCTCCCATAAAATTCGACGTTCACATGGTCGACTGGTTAATTTCAGAACGTCCAGCTGCTGCACCCCTCGAAAGTTTCTTCTATAGAAAATCGAAATTACACCAGTAATATAAATGTTTGCTTTGTGTCCGGCGTATGTGCCGGTGCGTGAAACGAGATTTGTCGGTATTTTCGTTATACATGGATAGGAAATTTCCGACGTCAATCCCCGACTACCATTTGCTCTGATAAAATCGTATCTGTATAGTGTATAATGTTTAAACTATATAATATATATTTTACAAAACACATAAATATATATAGGTATATGCTGTAAGTATACACATGACATATATAACGTCATTGTTATTGCCCGGCTGATTCTATGTTATTAGTTATTACGAAATATAGTCGTAATAAACTGCACTAGTGCAGACAGTGCAGTAATATAACATATATATATATATTATGTGTATGATAAAGGATATACCTACTCGTATAGTCTTGTAATATAATTTACAAACACTGCGCAGGTGGTATGAAGACTTCTTTCAATTGCTGGATGTAGTATGATACGTTAAGTTGTTTTGTGTGTGGGTAAAACAATGTGTACGATTTCAGAAATAAAGTATATTTTGTACATTATTCTTCTAAAAGGATAGATATTATTAATTATTGTCTTTTGGAATTTTTTTTTCTGACTTAAAAGCGTATTTAACCGTTAACCGTTTATAATTAAGACAATGTAAGAAAATGGAATATTTATAATTGAATTACGATTTATGATAAAGGGTATCATCATTATTATTAAATGTATATTTAAGTACCTATCTTAGACTGATATCGTATAATTATATGATATATTTTAAATATTCATAATATTACATTAAACGAAACGAAAATATTGCGAAATTAACAGATGCATTACCATTGGAGTATCTAATTACTTATTTTTTCTTTTTTTTCGTTTTTATTTTAAGTAATGTTTAAATGACTGGTTATTTGATACTTGAAAAGAGGTATGAAGTACGAAGTGTTAAAATATTTAAATAGTAGTGTAAATTTGCTGATAAAGAACTGTTGAGTATTTAATGGTGATTTTGGTGTATTGTCTTCCGTTATGATTATTAGTTATTAGCTTAAAAATATATAAAGCATAAATCATATGCTTTTTTAAAAAATATTTGTGTATTAACAATTTTTTTTATCCAATATTTCAAAAAACACGTTGGTGAGTAGAATCAAATCAAAAGTGGAACAAAGTATATTTCAGTATTAAAACACAAATATTATCAAAGTGCATATGTAAATAAATACTAATTACATTGTCATAAAATGAATACATTTGTTAGGAAATCAAATTTAAAATATGAATATTGAAGACAAATGTAGATAGGTACTAATGAATTTAATGGACATAATATTAGGTGTATTCAGTTGTTTATGACTCCAATTTATAACATTTAAAATTACAAACTTTATTGTCAGTGCCAACTATCTGTCATTGTTAATATTTATTACTTATTTCGTGATTATTTAAGTACAGGCTTAAAATAATCATTATAAAACTAAATAAATTATATAATAAAACAAAAATAAGACAACATATGGAAATAGATATAGCTACAATTATTTATTATATCAACGAAAAAGTTATAAACCAAGACTAAAGTATTTAAACGATTTTAATGCAACAAAAGAAATGTTTTTTTTTCGTTGTGAAGACTTAAATTATATTATAATAATTTTATAAGACGCTGACTCTGATACTCCAACACTTAAATAATTTACCGATATCTAACGAAGACACAACAAAACAAACAGTATACTTTTAGTTTTATTTTATAAAAAAAATTAACCTATTACTTTCTAAAAAAAAGTGAATGTTATGTAAGCACTAACCTGTAGCTTATGTGTATATACAATTTTTGTTTAATACTTATAAAAGTTATATTTCGTAAAAATATTATAAACTATAATTATTAAAATATTTTGTTGTACTGATTCACACAGATTTGAATTTTTTGTTATTAGTTGGTATCGTGCAATAAGTCGAATACATTTGACTGTTTGAATTACATTTTAGTCATTAATTTGTTATTTGTAATAAACCCTTCAGCAGCATAACCATTGAGTAGTGGGGTGATAGATTCTAATTAGGAATATTAAATTCTAATTGAATATGTAGGTATGTATAATACAGTTAAATTTTTATAATTATTATTTATATGTATAACAAATTGAGTGAGCAAAAGTATTTTAATTTTTTTAAATTATTATCTATTGCCGAGTTATTATGTTGTTGACGTAAAATGTTAAAAAAAACTAAATTTTTTAAA
Source organism: Myzus persicae (assembly GCF_001856785.1). Taxonomy (NCBI): domain Eukaryota; kingdom Metazoa; phylum Arthropoda; class Insecta; order Hemiptera; family Aphididae; genus Myzus; species Myzus persicae. The sequence continues at coordinate 56,833 of NW_019100626.1, read as the reverse complement.
AAATAATCATTTAAAAAAAAATCTTAAACTTTAGTTTTTCGTTATTATGAGATTGAAGTTAATTCAATTACAGAAAAAAAAACAATTTGTAAGTTTTTCATTTAATTGTAATGTCTTTTTTTTTTAATTAGAAATATTTGCCTACACACAATTCAATTAAAATATGAGTCATGATATATATCAATATTATGTCGAGCGCTCATTTATTTACGTTATTAGAGATTTATTGTAATTATATTTTTATTTTATAACAAGAAATATAAATTGTATTTTTGCAAGATTCGATGTTGCCTTGTTATTTATTATATAGTTTTAAGTTGGCAAGTTATATGTATGTAGTTTTTCATACACACAGAAATGTACTCAGCACAAAATAGAATAATCATTAAAATTTAATTTTACCCAATTAATTTAAATCTATTACTTTATTTTATACTCATTAGTTAAATGTATAAAGAATAAATAATTTTTTTTTTTTAAGATTGACTTTTTGAATAATAAATTTAATCGAGTGTTTAATTTAGTGTCAGTTGCATTATATTAGTAGCTGAAAAATTATTATTTTCGTTGTTCGTTAAATTAAAAAATACATGAAGTCTTATTTTGTTTAATAAACATTTTGTGTAAAAAGAGTATGGTGGGGTTTCCTTAAGTTTTTTTTTCAGAGGAAAATTGTAATGTTCACACATTCAAGAACTTACAAATGTAAAATAATAAACATGCCTGAACTATAAATACATTCATATTTGATACTTTGAGTAAACTTTTTATTTGCAATTAAAATATTTTTGAATTTATTAGACAGTTTATAAGCGATTTTTTTTTTAACGATATGGTTTAAAGTATTATGAACTTATAAGATTATTTGACCATTGAACTAAATAATAGTAATCCCAATAATTGTTCAGTTATATATTTTTTATTAGAAATGCTTACATATTTGAATGTGAAATTGTACCTATTAGTTTTAAATCGTTGAATTATTTTAGATGAAATAATTATAAGCCCTTAATAAATTCTCATAGTATAAAATAGAATTAAATATTAAAATATATTACAATTATGAATATGTCGATCAATCATGCTTAGGCTTAAGACTATTCATTGACGATGTTTGAAGGTAGGTAAATATTGAATATCACTAGCCCTAATACACATCGATTTTATCATCAAGGCAATGACAATTTTTTTAAAGTTGTTGTATAGTTCAAAACGAGATAGGTAGTCAATTGTGCTTTGTGCTTAATGGCCGTACTAAAAGAAACCACAAAGTAAAAAACACAACTTTTTCTTAAAGAATATTATTGAAGTTTCATTATGTTTAATGGTTATTCTTCATCATTTGACATATAATATAAAAAATATATATATAAATTGTGCGAATTGCAGAGAAATGGTTTAAATAATATGAACAATCCGTTAAACACAATAGCTTATTTGTGGTCTTGTGGAGGTATATTTTATTCAGGTATAATATATTAAATTGAGTTATTTCGGTAAATATATGAATAAAACCAGGGAACTCACTTTTACTGAATGATAAATTTCAAATGTAACTCATAGTTGGGTGATTTTTTTTCGACTTCAACTGACAACAGTGCGAGAGTTTTATGTGAACAATATTAACCCACGGCTTAGATCGTTTTTTGTTATAACATCTTAATTACAGCATAATTATAATGATCATTAATTACACTTTTAATGAATGTTCTTTTTAATAACTTAGTATTACCAGTCACATACCTATAAAACAATTTATGTCTGTGAGCAAAATAATATATGAACAAATCGGCATATATTTATAAGGAATAAGGATAGTTAATATTAAATAATATTTATATTTTTAATAGTATTTAAAAAGTTATTATTCGCTTTTTAATATTTTGCAGATAACTTATATATTAAATCAACAACGATGTTCCATAGAACAGTGTGGAATGTGGATAGGTTCTTAACTATATAAATAGCTTAAAATTAGTATAAGCTATTACGTTTATTTTAAAAATTGCATTGTGTATATATTTCAAACCAACTGCTTAATGAACATGTACATTGTAATAAATAACAGGTTACAGGTGTCAGATTCTCAAAATATATGCACCAAATTTGTGTACAGTCATTTCAAGTTAAAATGTAGACAAAATTAGATATTTTAACGGAAAATAACTATTTCTCTAATAAAACAATAATTATTTTACTGTAACTCAAAGAATATAATCTTTAGAGACTTGAATTGTTTAACCACTATCCTTGTATTATTAATATTTATTATATTACCATAAGCAATAACATTTAAAAAATATTTACATAAGTTTCACCTATTATACCACTAACCTATTCACACCGTTTTACCACAATACGACGTAAATAGACTTATATTAGATATAAGTTTGAAATAAAAAGCATTATTATATGAAATAATATTGCAATTATATAATTTACTGTATAAAATATGTGATTTGTTTAATTACTATTGCTAATACAATTATATAATAAAATATTCTTAGGAATTATATGTTGACAAATAGCCTCCGTTCAGAATTATTTTTCACATGTAGTTATTTTCAACTTAAATTTAACTCATCCAATACAGTAATTTACTAAATCAATCAATCAATGATGATGTACACTCGACAGTCGACACCTATACTGTACAGTTGGGCGACTTCTACAGTTTTGGTTGTTCAAAATCGAGACTCTAAAGTTTACGGCTTAATAGATGAAACTATGATCCACAGAACTCTTGGAACTCATTCACAGAACTTAAGGACTCTGAGGACAAAATTATTGGAAAACGTCTACTATAAGCTATTGCACGGGCTGGCTGTGTAAAATAATGTAATGCGCTTGCGGGTTACCTAATCCTCCGTTTGCCACTACACTACACCGACCGACCTGTGTTTGTGTGGGTATTATGTATAGCGACTCTTAAGAAGTGGACAGGGTATCTATAGAGTAAGACTATAGAGAGTGCTAGTGTACGGTGGATGTGTAGGTGTGTATATGTGTGGGTGAATGCTTAAAAACTAAAATAACGATAACACGGTTTCAGGCAACTTTGAGTTGCTGTATGATATAAGGTTGAATAATAATGGAGAACACAGAATATAATAAACCATAGCAACAAAAAAGTATAAAATATAATACAATAAATCACAGCTTTTATGGTTGAACAGGGTAAATGATAATATTATGGCCCTTCTGGAGTTCTGGCCCAACAGAATAAATTATAATATAATATGATAGGGCCCTTCTGGCTCAAAAATTCATATAAAAAACAAATAACACAAATTTTGTTACCACAGCTGCTACCTGTGCCTAAATAAGTATAAATTGGCACACACTATGTATAAGAAAAGGCTGTTCTCGCCTTCGACAATAATAGATAATAATATAAAAACACTGGTGATTTGAGCATGGCAATTAATAACATAAATATTTAAGCACAAGTGAATGTGCTTGGTAGATAACAAAACAATAAAAAACACAGTAGCGATTCAAACTCACGATATCATAACAATTAATATGATATAAAAACTGGTGATTTATGCCACAACAGTTGAAAACTATATTCAATTATTATATTGAATCACGGTGATTCGCACACGTAAAAACAATTTTGCTTTGAGTTGACTGATTGTAGTGAACTCCTGGATTGTGGCGGCTGTGCTATAATGATATTCACGTGAAGTAACGCTCTTTATAATCTACATAATATATTATATAATAATTCACAAACAACGTAATTAAATGCAAAAATAAAAACAATACAAAATTGTGATAATTATGTGTGTGGCTGTGCGAGTGTGTGCCGATCCGCGATTCACAGCCAGTGGTAGTGCCGGAGTATTACGGCATAAAATAATTTGGATAAAAATACATGTGTACATCCGATTGCAAACTGCTACAATAATGAAAAAATTAAAATTCATAGTAATATTAATATTATGTTTTAAAACCTATTTTAACACGGCGCATTACATAGGCAATTTAGCAACATGAATTGTCGAAATATTGCATTCCTGCTTATCAATATCTTTTAGTTGATTGTATTAATATTTGATAATATCGTGGTAATGTATTTTAGTATTATTATCGGCTGTAATGTTTTTAGGATTAAATTATTGTGAATCTGATAAAATATGGAATTTCATCCTAATTTTTTTTATAAAAATCTTGCTATTAGGTGTTAAGTATAAAAGGCTCAGACTATAATTTTAATATTTGAACTATGGTCTGCGCATCAATAATAAGTATAAGATGTGAATTGTTATTTACATTGATTTATTTAAATAAACTATTACAACGAGTAAAATGATGCTAAAGATGAATTTAAAATAAAATTTTAGTCAAAACGTGAAATATAAACAAGAATTTATCGAAATTACAAAGGGTGCTGACTAAAATTTACAAAGTGCTAATGATACAAGGTCGTTTTCTACCACGCTAATGCAATGTAAACATAATGAAATATTTTAATCAGTAAAACATCAGACTCCTCAAAATATGACCCCTACCGAGCCAAAGATGAAAGGTAAAGGATTTTTTATTGAAAATAAAATAAAAAAACAATAATTTTAAATGCACTTATTCTTCTATAATTTTGGGTTCTGAGAGAAGTGAGAAATGTATTGATTTTAAAGTGGCGTGTGTGTGGGTGTTTTTTTTTTATTATTATTTTTGTGTCTGCCATCATATTTTTGAACAGTAAGAATGCTTCGATTTTCTTTGACAACATCTTTCTTGATAGCAAAGTGAATCTAGTTGGTACTTTTGTCAGTCAAAACTAAAAATTCCCAATGGTTTTCAAAAGCGTAAGAAAAAACTAACATAAGTTTCAGATAAAACTGAGAAAATTGGTTTTTAGCAAAATCGATTTTGGTTTGTAATGTAATTCTTAAAATTAATACTGTAGATACATAAAATTTCACTGTATTTTTATATTTGAATTTTCTGTACACTTCACAATTTTAAAAATATTTTTACTCGTTTTGAGTTATTTATAGACATTTGAAATTTGAAATTTTTTCATTCGTTGAATCACATAGCTTGAAAATTACATTCACTATTTCTCATAAGTATTTATAATAGCAGTTGACAATTTTTGAAGATTTTTGATAAGTATTTGAAGTTAAAATTCATCAAAATCTCAAAAATTTTGAAATCATTCTGGAGTTAAAAAATTATATGTGTTCAAATTGTATAGCAAACATTTTTAAATTTAAAACAAAGATTCTCATAAATAGTTAATACCGTGACCAAAAAATCTAAAAAATATATAAGCACAGTTATTTTGTACAGACATTTTAAGTTAAGATTTTAAAGAAATTACATACTAAAACCATGAATAATGATTTAGTTAATTTGTTGTAGTTTTCAAGTATTATTCGTGGGTACTTGAGACGAGAGTACATTAATATATTGTATTCAGTTTACACCACACATTTCTTTTTTAAATGAAATATTTTTGGCAAAAATGTATTTAACCTTCTACTATAGAACCGATGCCAAATAATAAAATCAATTACTTTAATCACAATAATATCATATAATTTAATTAGTAATATTATAGTCCGTCTTCACACACAATCGTTATTTGTCTACAATTATTATAGAATTCTAATTTAACACATCCATTACAGTGACCCTCTAATCTCTAAACATCTAATGTAGGTACAGCGGTACAGCGTTACCCCCACTTTTATAAAAAAAATTGCATTCTTGTTAAATATATTTAAGACTGCATTATTTTGTATTTTGATAATTTTAAATAAATTGTTCAAAAAATTAAATAATGTATATTCAGGTATTTTATTTATGGTGTGTAATTTAATTGTTATATAATTGAGTAAGTGCATATATAATATATATATTATGCATCTGTGGTACACAATTTGTATCTTTAGATTCAAAATTGGCATTACAGGAGTCTTTAAAAAGTCGGATATTAAGAAAATATTGAATGATTAGATAGTAAGGACTTAAGAGAAATCTGTGTTTATGTTGTAAATCAGTGTGCCATACACGATAAAAAGCCTGAGCCACGTTTAAGAATACTCCTGGGGCCTGGGGGTGGTGTTTATTTCCATGGATGATGCAATAACATCGACAAATTGGTGTATTTGGCGTGTGGTAGAGTGTTTACATTTGAAATCAAATTGTTTATCTTGAATAATATTATTTTATATTAGAATAGAGTAGATTCTTTTTATTTATTTATTTATATTTATTTAAACGGGATGAACTCAGTAACAATTTTTACAGTTATTACATTTGTTGGACTTACATATACTTAAAGAGACAAATCAATACAATTATAATAATAGTAATAATTACAACAACAATACTAACAATAATAATAATAATAAAAACAGTAATAATATTAATAATATTATGGTGATAATTTAGTACATAAATAACAATCTACTTACAAAAAGTATTGATAAAATTACAAAAAAAAACTAATTTTATATTATGTTTATTAATTTTGGAAATATTCTTATGATGGGATATGATTCATATAGGAAGTTTGCTTAATTTTACATTTGGAATTTTGTTAGTTTTATACCAGTAATAATTGAATAAGAGAGTGGTAGGACCGATGCACACGTCAGTTTTTTACCGCTGTGGCGTTGCAAATAATGTGTAGGTAATACCTATGTTATTAAATTGTGTAGTGCACATGTCTTGTAGTGCCGCACTGCCGCTGCGTTGTACCATTTTCGGCTCCACATCTTCAAAAAACGGACGTATTCATCGGCCCTTAGAGAAGCGTTGTAAATATGTGTTAAACAATTAAAACTTTTTTTTGGTAGTTTTTTGATGATAAGATTTGTTACTATGTCATGTGTTCAGGTGTTTTACTTGAAAGGTAAATTTTAATTATAATTACTATTTCTGGAGGAGTTTGCTTATTTGCTTATTTGAGAAATAGTTACATAGGAAGAGGTCAGTTCATTTTGTTTTCTATTATATATAAATATTCATTGACATGACGTATGTTAGTGTGTGGTTGAATGTTTTCTTTTAGATAAGTATATATAAGTTCAGTTCATTAAGAGAATTATTTACATTCCTTAATTGGTTATAGTTTAACGATGATTTAAATGTTTTATTGTTTTTATCTAGGTTGCGAGTTTTTATAAACATTTGAGAGAGAATCTATGTATACAAGGTTGAAATATTCAATTTGAGTTAAATTTATTTTAGAATATATGTAAGGGAGTTACAGTATTCATTTAACATTTTTTTGTAATTTTTTCAGCATTTTGAGTTATTTTTGTGTATGAATGATTGCATTAATTTAACCTAGAAGACAACTTCTATGTTAGATATTGGGTGTGTTAATAGATTACCAATAAATAATGTTGAATAATAATTATTATTACTTATAATTTACAAAATTATAATATTATTATGATAAGAATTGGTATTTTGTTATGTCCTGACGCATGTGTGATAAGAATATGGAACATTGGAAGTTGTCCTGACGTAAATCCAATCGTGGTTATATTAGTGACGTCATTTCAGTTTTTATAGGGGAGGGGGGGGCAAGGCTCATTTTACTGGCTCATAATACAACTGATAAAAAAACCACTCGTTACAATTACATTACATTATATTTACAATAACATTTTTGTCTCAATACAAATAGCCTAGGTATTTTCTTATGTATAAAGTATAAAATTAAAACGTCAAACAATGGCTGATTGAAACGAGTAGATGTTATGGTATCTACAACCGTGCCATAGACTATAATTATTTTATTATCTAATATACATAAATTAGAAATATTTAATATACAAATACCCTATAATTATTTACGAGTATTATCTTTGATCACGGGCCACGAATTATGGTTAATTTTATTTAGCAATGACATGAATCATGTAGGGGACTAAAACTAACCTGACATAAGCTTATACCCGGTTCGATAGCTGCCCTCTGATGACAAGGGGGCAAATGCCTACCCTGTCTTCCCAAAAATGACGCCACTAGATTAGAAACGTGTGTTTTATAACCAAAATAATTAAATTGTTGTTATTAGATGGGTAAGCATATTTCAGTTATGAGTGAAATACCTATATTTTTGGTTTGTAATGTTATTTTTAGGGAATTTTTTATGTTTTATAATAGTATAATACCATTTGCATTCCAGAAATGTTTGCAAAGTGGATGGGAAAGATTTGTTATGCCATTAATTATAAAGGATTAACTTGTTGATAACTTTAGTTAGAAGAAAGATTAATGGTTTAATAAGAGTTTTTAGCTTATATAGGGAGAAAACTAATTTTTGTTGATATATTATTGTCGATATTAGTAAAGGATTAGGTATTGTATCGGGTATTATTTATTATTATTTTTTTTGTGCATTTGATTTATTTGAATGGTTATTTTATTACGTGAATTTCAGACTTTGACTAGGTAGTGATATTGGTTGTTGGTATATTATTGAATTGAGATGTTGAAGTGTTGTTAAACTTTGAATTTGACTTTTTGGAATTTTTTTATGTATCGGTACTTTTCTGGAGTTAGTCGTATACTCTCCCTTGCGCATAGCGCATGGTGGTTGATCTAGAATTCTAGAGGTTAATTGCAGTTTTAACTAAAATTATCGTTATCAAATTTAACACATTTGGGTTATTGGTTGAAATATTTTTTGTACAGCCATAACTTTGACATCCAGGCATAGCACTAATTCTCTCTGGGCATGGGGTTCTTAAATTTTTATTTCTATGTAGCAAATATAATTGATTTCGAATTATGGTAGGTACTCATGCTTTACTGTCTTGTGAGGATTTAATAATTAATCTGTACTCTATTGGTATTTGTAAAATAACTATAGGTTGATTTTGTTTGAAATATCGCGATTCATTTGTATAATATTGTCAGTTGTCACTGGTTGCAATGGAGAATCGTTATTTACCATTTGGGCGATTTTGAATAATATTTTTTTAATACTACCCAGCATGAGATGATTCAGCGCATTAAAATAGTCATATCATAAATCGTGATTTGTGAATATTTTGTTGGGCCGGCTGCCGGGCGGGTACAGCAATAACATAGTGGCGTCGAGGAGATTTTTCAAATCGAAATGGAAAAAAAAACCAATCAATCCGAAATCGACGACGATGGACGGGTACCTGGGAGCCTATGTGTCGTTTGCATATTGTATATTATGTATAAAGTATTATTTTTGGGGTGTTTCGTGTGCAACCGATCGGCGAGAGGGCACGGCGGTTGTCCGGTGCGCCGTCGTCGTCGTTGTAGTCGTCGTCGGCGGTGGCGTCGTCGTCGAGCGTGTTTGTACCCTTGCGCACACGGTAGGGGCTGTTGATTCCGACGGGGACGCGTACTTATATATATATATATATATATATAGACATTTTCATTTTATTTTCGAGTTATTATTCGTGTTTATCTGCGCCGCAACAAGTTCGTGTCTTCGCCGTCTTCGGGGCGCAGCAACAAGTCCTCAGATCGCACAAGTCATCGCCACCGCCATCACCTCCGTTGACACCGTCACGCCGCCGTCTTCTTCCTGTATCGTGTTTGTAATTTATCATAGGTAGGTGGTATATAATGATAATGTAATATCCGTGCAATTTTCATATTATAATATTAAAGTAATCAATAATAATAATATTGTGAATAAATAATAAATATAATGTTGCATTTTATTATATTTATAAATCTCAATATATTATGATGATGTGTTATAACAGAATAAAATTACCGTCATCCAGTTAGAATTTTTGCCGAGTGACGACAATTTTTTTTGTTTCGTTTTATTTTATCATATTATTATGACGAGTTTGTAGATTTTTGAAATTCTGACAAAATAATGGGATTTAAACCCAATAAACTAGCTACTACGGTAATATATGGATACTTCAAAATGTGTATAGCATTTTTATATTTATTTTATCATTACTTTAACATATACATGAAGCGGTTTGTTAATATTTGGGTTTCGACTAAAAAATAAGTGTATTTAAATCATCGTAAAAGTTCAGTGTTTATGATATTATTATATATTGGCGTTGATATATAAAAAAAATATATTTAACTCAACAAAAGTTTATAAAATGTTTAATATATTTAAAAGTTTTCATAAGGATTTCAAATAAATATTTAAGTTTACACAAAATTTAACATTCTGTATTCTACCTAATAATTTGCAAATAAATATTTGCACATTATTTAGTTTCAACAATGGTATTCTTACTATATTATGCAGTATTATAGCGTGTTTATTTACCTATACTAATTTGAACTTAAAAACTACGCTTAGATATTTGTTTATACATTTTAAACTTTATTTAAACACGATATTTGTTTACTCAAATACAATTTATAGTTGTGTACTAAGAATAATAATATTAATAAAGGTAATCGCCTTTGAAATAATAGGTTATACCATTAAATAGATTAAAAAATATCATAATTGAACAGAATTAAGTGATTTTATGATTACAAGACATCAAAATGTTCAACTTTTAAATTCAAAATAGTAATTTTTAGTTTAAAACACTTTGAATTGATACATGATTTTTAATAGTAACCGGTGTTTATTATAATTTTACAATTTTATTTGAAATATCACATTTATTTACTCGATTTAAACCAAGAAAAATTTCCAAAAAACTCTGAAATCTGCAACTCATTTATTTTGAACGAGAAATCGAATAATTAAAAAGTAATAGTTATAATCTTAATTCATTTGAAAACCCTAGACAGTTCCATTATTGATAATTGTATACCTAAGATTTATTAATTTTAGTTTTTATATGATACAATTCGAACTTAAAAATTTTAAGCTTATAATAAACAATATTTCACATATTTCTTCATAGCTTATGCAAAACTTATTAAAAATTTGTCTAGGATCATTTTTCCTTAAGCTTCTAAACTACCGAGTACAGTTAATGTATACTTTCATAGAGCGCACCTATAATATTATGTTAAGAAAATATTTTTTAATTTTGAGCAGAGAGAGGAATGTATTTGTTTTGCTTTGTTTTTTTATTCGATATTTCTTTATATAAAATTTGTTAGTCTTTACTTTTAAGTTTTGACATTTTAATAAAAGTGTCTTTGTTTCTATCCAAAAATACCTCAACAATTTTCAAGCATAATTTTTGTACTAAGGATATTTTTAATAATTTGAAATACTTAAAAACTAACCATCAAACTTTCAATTTTATGGCCATAATATATTTTTATATATTATTTTATAATATGAAATAATTATTACTAGTTGTGGTGGCTATTATGAGTTAATATCACTTAAATACAAGATTAATTACAATAATTTGATAATATGTATCTGAGAAAACCCTTCAAAAGTATTGTAAGACTTTGTCAAGATTAATTCTAAATATTTGATTTATATTTTGAGTGGATTTTTGGCTACCTTGTAAACTAAAATAAATATATATTTAATATTACAGAGAAACTGAAATCGTTATTTGATTTGTGTTCTATTTGTTTGTAACCGTTGAATAAAAATATTGTCTAATATTAATAACAGTATGGGTACATAATACAAACAATTTAAATAGGTACTGTACTACAATACTTGTAATAAATTATATTCGAGTGACAAGTTGTTATACAATGGATGTGTATTATCCTCAATCCAATCATAAAAATGATCCAGACGATCCAGTTCGTTATATTATCTGCTACACACACATTCGTTTTTCGTAAAAATCAATCATGAAGGGTGAATCTGCAATTCAGGCTCTGATTTATTTAAGTTTAAAAATTGTGTCTCTTATTATTTTATACGAGTTATTAGAAACTATTGCTACTAAAACATCTTATTAGTTTTGCATTACCCAGTAAAAACTAAATTAAAGCTATAATTATACATTAAGCACCAGTGTGTTGGACTATTTAAAATTATTAAAACTGTATGTTTAATTATATCGCACTCTTTGAAATTGAAATTCTAGTCTCTAGGTACTGAATTATATGTTACATTGTTCATTGAAAGACTCATTATAGGTTACTGGAATTTATGTTATAGAAATTATAGATTCATGCGACTAAAATATTCTTTGTTGTGAATGTATTTAATGAAAATACTTGTTAAATAATTCAAATAATAATACTAAATTGAGTAGTAAGTAATTATTAATATGTTCCCAATGCTCTTAAATCATCATTATTTCCTTTTCTTTTGTTTACGATTATAGTCTTATTCACTCTGATTTGAATTGTTACAAAGTTTCAAGCGAACACCGACCATGATATAAGCAATTAGATAGCATGGTAATTTGATTTATTGTTCTCAAATTCAAATTGTTCTAAACGGCAGGCAGAATCAATTGAAATTTCCCTTATTGACTGATGAATTTCTTTACCGAGACTTAACACAATACGAATTAGGTACTTTAATATCGGAGTTTTGTAAAAGTTGTATGCAAAGTCATTTGGACCTCAAGAAATCTCTATTTATTAGTTTTTAATTTTTATTGATATTAAAATACTGATTGAATGTTGCATATTCATAGTTTTTGTATTTACCACGTACAACGTACAAATAAATATATACATATATATATAATTGTTATTGTCGTAATGAAATTATTATATTTATATAATACGAGTCATATAATAATCCCATGGTTTAGTGTTTAGTTTCAATGAAGTGATAAATTATTATATTTGTGCAATGGGCATGTACAATAGATAATACCTAGTTGAGTGTATTATATCACATATTAAACGAGTATGTATTTATATTTAATATGACGTATGTTATTTTAAGGTATTTAGTGAAGTGTATGGAAATTCAAAATAGTAAATAAAAATAAATAATACGCGAATGATGTAAAATCGAGGCTTTCGATGGGATTATGTTTCTAGAACATTATTAGATACAATAATAATATGTTTTTTTTCCTTGTTATAAGATAACTTGGTTGTATTGCATCTCAACGCACAATAAGAATATCCTAAAATACAGGCTATATAGATAATCCTATGGTTTTTTTCGGCTTGCATACAAAAGATATGAATATATTATTAACATTTATAACTAATTTCGTATTCAAAGTATGTGGTATACCAATATTAAAGTACTGTAATTCAGCTAATAACTACAAATAATTCCCTGAAATTAAATTTTAAGTAATCACTTGATTGTAAGCCTATAAATATTGATTTAAGTAAGCTGTTCGAAATATTCTGTGTGTACTTGTGTTTAATTCATATATATTTTATGATATACTATTAAGTACCTAAGCATAATATGAATTTTTAGATTTCTTGATCGGGAAACTATTAAGATCATCTACATTAAGTATCATTGTATATTGTATAGAAAAACATTGAAAGTTATTTAAGTCATAATCAATTAACACATTTTTAAAAAACAACTAGAACTTAGAGAGTTTAGGCTCTGGACTAATTCGAATATTCTTAAAAGCCTACTCGTGTAAATATATAATACATTTTGTATTCCAATTAAGTTTTCAACTTTTCTTAATTTATTTTGGCGTAGGTACTTACTTTATCAACATGGACATTTTTTGAAATGAATAAAAAATTGTTGTTTTAACTGTTATTTACAATGATAAATATATTTTATCATTATGCCATCATAATATTAGCATTATTAAACTTTTTATAATACCTGTTTAATTATAAATACATCAACAAGCACGAACTACTTAAAGTGATAATATTCTAATATTGGTGAGGCTAAAATACTTGAGAACAAAACTTCCTTTCAACATAAACTTATACTTTGATATGAAAAAATTCCAATATGCGCTATATTGCTAATATTGACTTTGGCAATAATAAAATTACATTTTTATTTTATTTGAGATGCTGACGAATTAGTGTAAAACTTTAACTTATATCATAGCTATCTAGTGGAGTTTAAAATTAAACTCGACACTTCAAGTACTTATTTGTGTTTTTGATATAAGTGTAGGAGAGATCTGGGCAAAGAAAATAATGTCAATACAAATAAAAATAGGAAACGACGATTAAAAACAATTATATAGGTATATATAATTTGAAGAAATTTCAATCGACAAGAGTCATAAGTTTCACGACTTGATATCACAAAAATCTAAATCTGAGTGTAAAAAATTTTTTTTCTTATTCCGTTTGTTTCTTTAAAATAATATTCGTATTATGAATGTAATTTTATTTTTATTATTCATAAATAATAGTTTAAGTTTTAATTTAATTTTGTTACTTATCAGCTCAAGTCCTGGTCAACAAATAACAATATATATTTAGATGCATTTATATAATAATACTTATTATTCTTATAAATTTAAATTTCGAAGTATTTTGAATTAATATGGTATTAGTAGTTAAAGTTTTTATTTTGTTGTTTTAACATGATTTCCATTTGTGAATGTAGTTTAATTACCTATTTAGTTATTAACTAAATCAGGTCTCAGAGTATGAATACGAATTTAAAAATAATATAACTTGTTAAAGTTGCCTTCCAAAATAAAAAAGGGTTTCTTGAAAAACTTTAAAATATGTTTTAATTTCACCAAACACTGAAAAATAGTAAGCAGTATAACGCATTGCCCAATTTTTTTAAAATTATTATTTTATATTCACTCGGTTAAAGCATGTAATTTTGATAAGCAGTTAAAAGGTAAAATGTAAATAATAATTGTTTGTGTAAAATTGTCGCACCATATTTTGACAACTCAAATTAACCTATTCACTTTGTTTAGCTCTTCCTTACTTAAATTGATTCTCATTTTAATTATTATAATTTTATTATGTGCATAATAATTTTGCTATGACGAATTTTAATCATATTAAATAAGCAACACCAATACTTAAAACAATTTTATTACATTATAAAAGACATTTTTTTCTTGGATACAGATTTCTGGTAAAATTGGTTTGAATAAAATTAAGTATACAGCTTAATACAACTTAAGAAAGGTAAATAAAATATATACCATAGGTATAAAAAATGTAACATAATAGTCACCCACAAAATATACATTTTCATAGCGTACATCTGATTAATTTTTTATTACATTTTTATGTTTTTTGTTAATTTCCTTTTGGTTTGTCGTTTTGAATATAACAGCACAAAGCAGTATGTTTAGAAATGTTAAGTTTTACTAGGATACAACTGTTATTTAATTTAATTAAAACATAGAGGTTTTCATATTAGCTAAAGTAACATTGCTACGAATCATATTTATTGTATGAGGTTTATGGCTTTTTTTTAATGGAATTTGAAATATATTTATTTACCGTAATGACTAGATAGAAACATATCCTTAACATGTTTAATTTTTTCAAGTAAATTTCAGTAAAATTAATAATCAATTTTTTTTTGATTGTGCTAATATACATATATGTGATGTCTAAAAGTGAAATATTACGATTTAAGTGGTTGTCAGTTTTAGTTTTTCAATAAAGTGTTGTTAACTCATTTTATCTATTACCCTTAAGTTGTGTAATAGACTATTTTGTAGCAACAGACAAAAATATTTCCAAATAGCTTTTATAGGAAAATGTGCTGGGCTTAAATTATTTAAATAATCTCCATACGTGTACTATAAATAAATTATTTATTAGTTTTAAATAAGTATGCTGTCATTGGTTGCATAATATTATACCAACTGACCATTTATATAATGTCATTTAATCGGATTTTTTTTTGAATGGAACTGTATAATCATTTAGAAGAGGGTAGTTTTAGTATTGCAAATAATATAAAACTAGTATTTGAAATGGGCGGGAAAAACTCGAAGAGACAATTAATAAATAGTACAGAATTGGATGAGTTAGCGTATACAATAAGAGCAAAGAACTATGGGAAATTATTTCTGGAATTAAATCAGGTTTTGCTTTTGTATTCTATGGCATCTTAATAGTATTATAACGGTCATCGAAAACTTCAGACACAGAAGAAATGAAATATGCGAAGTCAATAGAGTCTCTTGTCATGGATAAAATTAACCGACACGGTATAGCATGCACTACTCACATGAGTGTATTCAAACTATTATGGACTAAATATATATTTAAATCTCATCATTATAATACTCTCGGTAATTTTAGTTATTAAAATGCATAACATGTTCTTGTAATATGTGGGTGATTATTTTATTTCTTATCTTTAACAAATGTCGAAAAATAATTTGTTTTTTTGTATTTGGAACAACTACGAATAATTATTATCACCCGTTTCAAAGATAGATTTACGTTTAATATTCATAGCACAGAGTGTAAAAAATAAATTGTTCTCGCTATTATACCCTATAATAGTGCCGAAGTTCTCTCGTGAAAAGCGGCACCGCTGCAAGACAATACCAATACAATGCCTTTCTGACATTGGAAGTGTAACAATTTAAAATCATCGACAGACATAAAATAAATTTTAAACGTATAAGAATTAAGGATCCACTCAGCGAATTAAAGTAAAAGCTCCAGTTGTATAACATTGACTAATCTCCTACTAATCGGCTTTCAGAATCAAATTTTTAATCTTAAACATACGCTTGTACCATTTAATAGGAATATGTACTTACATATTTTATTCTTGTATCTTATATTATAAATTTTAATGAACATAGCACATTTTAAATAATAAGAATTAATCAAATTATAATTTTTTTTTCATGTAATTGTAAACAGTTTACGATATTATTATTATTTTATATGATGACACTCTTATGTAAACGCAATGATTGATTTTTTTTGTCTCGAAACCGTCAACTGAATATTTCAATGCTTCAAATTATATCTAATGAGTAATTCAATTTATACCCAAATATCCCAAATATTTTTTTTAATAAAAAATGGATGAATAACTTTTATAAAAATGCTTGTTGCGAACTCAAATTATTTAGTATTTTATCAGGATTCCTAAATAAGATATCAACTTGGATTTACCTATTTGTTTTCTTTGTCACAGGCAATTAAAAATGTGTGTTCAGTTGATTAAGCAATCTTGTGTTGTTAACTTTAATTATTAAAGTGATTTGACCAATTTATTGGCAAACTTAAATGTCTAGGATTTCATCTATGTCTGTGCAGTGGATTTTTTACAATATTTCAACTTTCTTGCAATTTATGAGGATTTTTAAATTGTAATATTTTGCACGGGTATCTATATATAATTTTCATACAAATTTAAATATCATAAAAATGCAACGTATAAACATTTTAGTTAATATTCTTAGATCTTTACAATAATTTTGATAACAGATAAATTCACTTCACTCTAGTAAAAATGCTAACAAACGATTTGTCCTACTGAACGTAACTTTGCTATGTTGCTTGTGAGTCTAAAGAGATAACAAATAGTGTGATGATATACTCTTAAATTATTATGTGTACTCACTTTGAGTAAAATAAAATTATCAATAATATTGAAAAATTATTATTGTTATAAAAAGTATGAACTTGTAAAAATTACATCCATACTGCTATACTTTTTTTAAAATGTCATCAATTAAATGAAGACGAATTAATAACATTGTCTAGCAAAACATATTTAAATTACACATTATGCATTAGTATATTATATTTACTAATTGAAAATAAACATCAACATCAAAAATAATTATATGTATATTATGTGTGTAGGTCGTCCACGAAAGTATTATTACCTTTAGAAAATACAATTCATTTATAATAATAATAATAATAATCATAATTCAAAATTATTCATAATCATAACTAATAATACAATATATTATAATATTGTACTTTAAATGTATTAACGTTTATGTAACTTTGTCATATAAATATATAGTCATTTCGATTCGATAAAATTATAAATATAGGTGTATACGATTATTTTCCCTTATTATTATTATACAGATAAACCAAGTAATGTGCAGGCCTATTATATCAAGCGTGCATATCCTCATGTTTTCCTATAATAATGAATTTACACAATTTATACATTTTGAAATTTTTAAGTACCTATACTTTAATACTCATTGTGTAACTTGAAGAGTTTCTTGTAGTAATACAATTTTGTTTAGTAATATAAATGAAGACCCTGATTTTTTTATTGTACTTATAAGAACATAATTTGTTTGACAATTTCTAAGCTATTAAGCTTTAAGTACTTGTACTTCCTACAAATAATAACCTATGATAATTAAAGGATTATAAATTATATGTAAATTACAGTGATTAATATAAAATTATTAACTATTACACCTACGCACTTACTATAAAGTTAACGGTTCTAGATTTTAAAATTTTAAAATTGTTTATGGAAATTTGTGGTAATTTATAGAGTACTTATTTTAATTCTGAATATTATTTCAAACATTATTTATACATTCGTTTTCGTATAATTTCCCTTGTATAATATTTTGATCACGATATTATTTACCCATATAAGTGGTAACGTACATAGATAATGTTATGCCTATTGCCTATAATATACAATTATTTAGTCATTATTATTACTAGTTTTTGCGTGTTTCAGAATAATGAAGTAATACAAATAAATTTCTCCCATAAGCACAATAGTTTCGTGGCCATTGACACCAGATGTTTAATCATTTTAATCTCAATTTATACTATTATTCTTTTTTTAGTACCTATATATTATATAACAATATGTCAAGGTATTATAAGAGTTGTGTTTACGTGAATTTATAATATTCGGATAATCGTGGCTTCCGATTTCATGGAAAATCACAATAAATACTATGTAAACATAGTAAAAACTGAAAAGCAACTTAAAATATGTATGGATTTCAGTGTGTTTTTGAACGGTGAGACTAAAAATCAAACTTCAATTGGACACGTGCGAATACCTCCGGAATCGACAAAATATATAGCGGTGAGAGTCGCAAGCGAATGCCGGTATTAAGGAAGTTGTGAATTTTGTCATTAAAAAAAACATCCGTATAGAATGTTACAAAAAAAAAATAACAAATCGATTTAAACGTTTCAAAGGGCTCACTGTATAATAGGTGCTCGCGTTATTCAAATTAGTTCTTGGTTTTGTTTTATAATAATATGTTTAATTAAATTTTAATTATAACTTGTGAATTTATTGTGATCGGTGATTATATAATGTTTATGGATTTTAATACACGACTACAAAATGCGTCATGCCTCTGTATAATAATTCTAAATTATTATTGTTTTTACAATAAGCACCTAAAATAACACGTGTGTTACTAATTATAATGATTTATAATTAGTTTTTACTTTTTTCTATTTGTAAGATTTGTCTTTATTTTTATTTTTACTAAAATTTGAGATTTGTCTTCAGTTTTGTTTTATTTTTAAAATCTAAATTGATTCTCCAAATGTCAGTGTTGAGAGGTCGCTGAACCGACATGTGTTATCTTCGTAGTATAAACATACAACAAACTTAGCAAAATTGGGTTCAGCAGATTTAGTTATTATGTGTGCTTACTTCATAAGTGAATTTATCTATAACCAAACATAATCATAATAATTTTATCTAAGGCACCTCTAAAGCGTTTATTGATATTTTATTTTTTAAGGGAGTATGTAAGAACTATAAGATGATAAAATCGTGTATTCACGAGCCTTTAGTTAATTTTTTGAACTATGTTCACGGCCAGAATATGTAACTTAAATGAACTTTAATATAAATCTGTATGAAGTTAATTTTTAGAAGTTTTTTTTTTTTATTTCAATAAAAATAATTGTTACATGAAGTCATTGAAGTGGATTTTAAGTTTTAGCTCCCTCGTGATTGTATAAAATACATACAGTGGAAGGAATGAGAAAATAATAAGTTATCAAGTACTTAAAATAAAAGTAATTATTTTTTATAAGTATGTATTGAAGTTAAAAAACCTTTAGTTATCATTCTTCATTTAGTAACTACACAATACAAATATTAATGTTTTAGTTGTTGAAAACATAAGTTAATAATTATACATATAACCTTATAGGTACTGAATAGATTACATTTTCATATTATTAAATTTTAGAAATTCATTTAAAAAAGAAATTTAATCATAATTGGAAAATTATATTTACTCAAAAATTGTTATTTTTGTAATTTATTTGTCTTATTTTCAATAAGAATTGGAATTCTGATAAGAAATTTAGAAATACATTGAAATAATATCTATATTTATAGTTGATTTAAATTTTTAGAATATTACAATTTAACAGAAAAGTATTTTTAATAATGTTTTAGTTATAAATATTGAACTTAATATTATTTTCTATAAGCATCTTATAATAACATATTTATTAAGTTTTTATATTTTTTAAATAAAACAATATATTATTACATTATAATAAATAAAAAACGAATATAATTCGAACTGAAAATAAGTTATTATTACTAATGAGTGTGTTAAAAATAACAATTTCTGAGCATTTACCTATTATAATGATAATTTTTTTTCTTAGACCAGTCGAATATAATATTATGGTATGAGCTTTATAACAAAGCTTTTGTCATTACTTTTAGCATAGTGAAATGTTTTGTTGTATTTGTAATTATAAAAAGGTTTAACAAATTTAAAATTTTACTTCTAGGTTCAAATTCTTGCCACTAGTGAAAAACATTTAAATTTATGAAAATATTGTACAAAATCAGTATGTTGCAATAATTATATAATTATTGTTTACAAAACTAAAATTAATATTCTATGATTTACAAAATATCAGTAGGCATACATATTACGTGTGCTCTATTATGTTAATCTACTACTAATATTGAATGAAATTAAATAAATCTCTATTTGAGTTTTTAGCGATGTAATAAGGGAATGAAGGGAGACTGATCTGAAGGATTAGCTCGTTCAGTTAAAACCCTTTATCCGCCCTTTCGTCGACAACTTTATTAACCGGCGTTTCTCTGTTGCGTAAAATCTTTAACTTACGTGTGGTTCACAAATAGCATTCTCTCATTTCTTCTCCAGTTGCCACGCACCCACACATTATATTATGTGTATTATTCGACTACACTACGAGAAGAATTTAGTTTTATACGTCTTGCTTAAATATTTATGAACAATTTTATTTTTCTGTGTGATTTTTTTTATTAAGACTAAAATATATCAAAATATACCTACGTTTATGTCTCTTTATAATTCTTAAACACACTCAAAATCCATACCCACACGTAATCTGTACACAGTTATGCTGGCATCTGCATTCCACAGATCTGTTGTTTGATATTATTATTGATAGTGTGCGTATAGTATGTAAATGTAGTTATTCATTATTTTAGAGATGTGTGTAAATATATTAACTATAATATACCTACCAGTTATTATAACAGAATATAGTTCGAACCACCAGTGATTGTGTGTACATTTTACCTTCGAAACGTTGACAGGGACACGTGATAATTATTTTATCTTCACGTGAGTTATTGATTGCGACTAGTCATAAAACGAATAAAACGAACAAATCAAATATATGATAATTTATTTTAATCCTATAGCTCCCATATTATGTCTAAATACTTAACATATTACTGTAATACGTGTGAATTAATATTCTAAATGCGTGTCAGTGTGTACATTTTATTGATTATTTAATTAGAATTTATACTCTAAATACTAAAAACTTATACCTATTATAATTTATTTGTGCAGTACTGCAGTAGTATAAACTTATAATTTATGTAATTTTTGGTGAACAATCTTAGAAAAGTGCTTATTGAAAATGTGCTACTTTTAATGCCGAGGAATTGTATAATTAATCTGAACATTTCAGAAGAAAACTTTTTTTGTGTTGAATTTTGTTTGTCTAACGAATAATATTTAACTCAAATGCTATTTATTTTTCATTAATTTAAATAATTTTTATGACTGCGTCCGTGGCTTATAATATATTGCTTTGAAATTTAACACTTCACAAGTCCTATAAAATTATTTGGTCCCGAAAACATTAAAATATGCTAAATATTGGTTCATATAATCAATAAATATACGTAGGTAATAATAGATTACATAAAATAATTATTGTATTTGTCTCCAGATATTAGAACCGTAATATATACGTTATAACTTTTTAAGATGTTCCTACATAAAACGTTTGCAGAACGCCTCGACCAACCTCATAGATGAAGTATTGAATATTTTATAAAAAAGTAATATAAATTGAGAAATATTTATAAATGATTCTTTTGAAACCATAATAATATAAACGTATTGTATTGTGAAAAAAAGGTGACCTGCTACCAGCAGCGGTAAAATATTGTTTTATAGCCTATTCAGAATATTTTATCTATTGGAGTCGATAAAGACGTTTTTATTTTTTCTTATTCATATTGAATTTATGTTACAATGGGGATTTTCTTTATAAATTGAAGAGAGTCTCTTGAAATAATTTATATCCTAATTTAACTTGGTTTTTAAAAAAATCGGAAATTCATACATAATATTATATACATTTCACTATTTTAGCATATCATAAACTGTTTGATAGTTAGTTCTATTATTGAAAAACTTAAAAAAAGGTTAATCATTTAAGTTAGATGTGTTATGATCAAGGTGATCGAACATAATATTAAATTATTCATTTAAATTCTTCTAATTGTTTTTGAACAACGGGCGAAATGGTGTCTTTTGTCATTAATCTTAATTTTCAATTATTGACAAAATACCGGGGCTACATGATAGTACAACAGCTGATCACTTCTATAATTTCCAATTTCGATTTTAGTACTCATATTATGCAATCAATCAATCGTATTTAAACACTTGGGAATTTAGTTATCACCAAAACGAATATGTAAAAAGCAAAACAAATAATATTGAAATTTCAATAATTATCGTTTACCAAAATAATTACAAACGCATGAGTTATGTGTACGTATCAGTTATATTTATTATTATCTATTATAACATAATTATAATAACATTCTTGTCTCTCATATTTAAATATAATAGTTCACAAAATCATTACACATCATAACAATCATGTATTTAATTAATTTACTTGATTTATTCATTTTGTATGTGTTCATTAGGTACCTATTATATATGCGATTAAAAACCGCATTATTTATGAATGACAGTAACGACATCCTGTAATTTTAACGTATATCTGATGCCCAACTGAATTATTATTTCTCTAATTTATTAGGTGCCGAGCTACATGTTTCTCTAAATGGATTTGAAATAAATTTCAATAATATTTTATATTCTTTCTTTTTTTCTCGCAAACTACTGAAATATTACCAATGTATAATATAATATCCTATTTCTAATCTATCCTAAGACCACCTTGGACTTCAGTTTGAGAAATCGTGTTCCCGTTCAAACTTGACCATTGCTAAAATAAAAAAAAAAATTATTTAGCTGGACCTTGTATTGCGTTTTTATACAATGTATGATAATTGGGCATTGCGTGCAATATTAAAATATAAAAAGATTAAACACGCTTTCTATAATCTAAACGACTATACAGTGTACAGCGTATTTTAAAAATAGGTAGGATTTTACTGTATAATTATTATTTACTGGATATATTTGTGTTTTGTACATAGGTACTGGAATGATGTACCTACCTTATTACATTCTATAATATAGTTGTACATATGTTTGGTGTCCCGTCTGACTGTCTGAGTTATAAATTATTTCCGGACAGGTGTATAATTCAAGAAGTTGGCGTGTGCGTAATATACACATACACGCCCTATCCTACTAACTATATACATGCCTATTATAATCTATATGTATATGCAAATTCTTAACTCATTATTGTTACTAAAAATCCAATGTCAAGTAGAATAGTATCTTTGTTTGAATTCTGAAACAGTATATAGTCGTAACCTTTTAAATTAAGTCTTTAGAACACTTCCTCTGAAAATATTTCAAGAGTACCTTCTTCAGTCAGCATAGTAAATGTCTTAAACTCTTAAATAGCTTGTACATGGAATTAATTAATTACAAATGATTTATATTTTATTCCGAAATATTCAATTTTGTTCCGAAACTTCTCAATTGGTTCCCCGGTATTCAATAGTTAATTTATTATTTATTAATACAATTTATGAATGGCCTAAGATATAATTCGCTAATTCGTTAATTTATTAATATTATTCTAATGTTTTATTTTACTGTGAATAATAATATATTAAATTACATATATTTTTAGGAATGTGCACTTAAATACATCAACTCATAATTGAAACATACAAATATATTGAATATAACATTTAAATGTATAATATTATACATTCCAACATATTGTTAAATTTATATGTTTTAAAATCAATAAATAAGTAATTTAAAAAAATATATAAGTCAGATCATATATTACAGCTAGTAAGCTTAGTTCGTTAAAGAGATTATATAGAATTTTTATCGTGGGTTGTCTTGTCGTGATATTATGTACATTTAGTAGCCAATTTATATTTATAAAAACATTTTGTTAATATTATTACAAACGAATTATGTGCACAAAGGTAAAACTAAAAGAATGTAAACGTTTATTACTGCTTGTGTGTGTATTAATCTGTTCGATTTTCGAGACTTATTGATGGAAGTAATTTTACCTTAGTTTTCAATTAAAAAGAATCAAAACATGAAAAATCCTTTAAATGTTCGTTTTTAAAGTAAAGCTTGAAGTTTTAACTGTTCGAAATTGAGGAGGAACAGAACAAAAACAAACAAATCGTTAATCTTAAATCAAAGAAATGAAGTGGAATAATTGTTTTAAATCGTAGTTTTCCTTTTTTAGAAAACATTATACATGTTGATAGTATAAACAGGTACGTGGTTTCATTTATATTTGTCGAATGGAGAAGAGAACAAAATTATATTACAGACTATAATACTTTTAAATATATTCTATGCTAATAATTGCAATCTGCAAAGACAAATTAAATGTATATATTATTCACTATATTTATATGCACTAGGTACTCTTACTTATTTAGGTAAAAAGTTTGTTAATAAACTATTTAACTGTTTTAAAAACTAACTAGCATGAGAAAATTAGTAATTAAGGCTTCCTAAAAATGTCGTATACAAAACAATTTTTTGAAAATATTTTGTTTTAAAATTTCTCAAACTGTTGTATGTTTAATTAATATACATATTTATGTACAATGGTTTTGATAACTTGATTTTTGATAAATTAGAGTTTAATTTAATATTTAATTTATTTTATAAAAGCTTTGACAATTTTTACTTTTTTTATTTATTTTTAGATGTATTATGCACGTATAAAAAATGATGTATTTTATTTATCAGTAAATTTGGATGCCATTCATTCAGAATCCTTTTCCGATGGCAATGATACATCGTTTTCAAATTTAAAATGACAGCACAATATTATCCTTTGATGATTGCCGATTGGTCTACACAAAACATTTGTAGATACTGAATATTTGTGTAAACTTTTCACACAAACAGTACGATAGTTCGGGTTTTTGTTATTGATAGTTTACTAGAAATTGACAATTGTGTTATATTTTCCATTATTACTTCCTAAATATATATTTGAAATCTTATTGGATATCACTCATCTTTAAATCGAACTAAAAATAGACATATTTCTGATACATTCAATATGAATGTATGTATATTCAAACTATTTTCCATTCAACTGTGCATAGTATCTTTTTTATTGCGTCATTTTATATTGAGATTTATACTCCTTGAAATAAATATATTGTAAAAGTATCCAATGTTAATACAATCTGGAATAATTTTATAGTATTTTACTATTATAATTTTTATTCTTATATTTTATCAAATTTAAATTTAATGAGTATATTAAAGTTTATATCTTTAATAAGAAAGTATATAATTAAATGTTGTTTCTTATATAATTTATTTAAAGTTAGATCAATTTCATTATAGCATTTATTTCGTTTTTATCCTGAGCTATTTATTTTATATAGTAAAATCTATGTTCTATAAACGTTTTAAAATACATGAACCAATTCTGGATAAAAATAGTAACAAAACGTATATTTTGAATATATAATAAATCGTTATTTTAAGTTTAGGTTTGTTCCGTTATCTCAGTTTCAAATATTTGTTTTATTTTATGCTGTACTTCCTGACCGATTTAAAAATAAAAAAAATGAGTGAAATATATTACTTGTTTACAAATGTATTGGTATTTCCTTCGTTTAAATTGTAAACGAATATACTACAACTCCCACTTCATTCATATTATAGTATATTATATTATTATGACATTTCGTCAATAACAATGAAACATATGCAATTTTAGTACCATATTATATTTATATAGTATTGCAAATAACATTTTTTAACAATTACAATTGTTTTTATATACTATAAACATATTTTTATATTTAGTTTTCAAATATGAAATAAAAAAGCTATTCCAAGCAAAAACAGGCAGTTGGCAATACTTCTAAGAATATTTTATTGTAAGTAAATATTTTATATTCCTGTAAGTCTTTTATTTTTCTATTAGTAATGATCGCGAGGTAGGTTTGAACTAATTTTTGACAAAAACAAATCATTTATTTCATTATTTAATTAAAAGTCAATACCTTAGAAAAGTGTAAATAGTTAAGGCGATTACCTATTTTTTTTTTCAAACCACTAGAAGGCTTTTTTATTTTAACAATCGATAATCTTTGACATTAGATTACAAAGGTGTACATAAATATTAAATACATATATATATAATTGGGTTATCCTTATCACTTCTAGTGGAGAGACCCCGGTTTCAGTCCAATATTATATACTAAGCCATATGGTCTTCTATGTTTGAGAGTTATCGAGTAGTTGGATTGGTGTGTTGATCCAACTTTATTTTTTGTTTGTGAGCAAACTTAGTAATCTCGTTCTGGACGGAGGTCATCATCAAATCTTGGTGGATAATGTAATTTTTGTTGTATAAATATCTAAATTGCTTAAAATATTATAATTAATATTTTAAAAATGAAAGATACATGAAAATATAATTATGCAAGTATAGTATGTATATACAGAGTGATCCAACAAGTATGCTCAACCCCTTTTTTCTTTAATAATGAAGTTTTTCAAAATCTGATCTTTGGAATCTTTAAATATACTTAAATACCATATTTCCACATTCTTGAGATTTCTTGTACCACTTAAGGAGTGTCGTGTAGCGATACAACCTTTTGTTTTTCAAATGAGAACCCTAGTTTTTGGGGGGATTTTAAGTGGTACAAAAAATCTCAAGAATATGAAAATATGGTCTTTGAGTATATTTTAAGATTCCAAAGATCAGATTTTAAAAAACTTCATTATTAAAGAAAAAAGGGGGGTGAGCATACTTGTTGGATCACTCTGCACACTATGTAATTATATAATTAGGCAGTGATGGTTTCAAGTCTCTAAAAATTATATCGTACGAATTACGAATAAATAACTTCAACAGTTAACATTTTTTGAAACCCTTTTCACTGCTTCAAATGGCGGTGACAGACACAAAAGTAATACAAAAATTTGCTCCATTACAAACAAGATTTTTTAACTTATATTTATTTTATTTAACTCCATTGAAGGATCTAAATTATTGATTATATTTTTTAAATCATAAGATATTTTACCTATACAAATAGTTAGTATATTTTATCAATACATTTACTTGTATAATAGACTTGATAAAAGAACTACTTATTAGTTATTAGGTTGTGATAATCCAGAACTGAGTTTCTGAATAACTTCATTAGGTACTTAAATTGCAGTGTTTATTTTTATAAAACACATAGAATCTTTTTCTATAAACAAAGATATTTCTTCAAACATTTTATTTCTCATTTAATATGCATTACTTCGGGCCGACTATCGCTTGATAGCTTTTCATATTAGTATCATAACTCTCCACGTGGAACTAAATTTGGTATTTTGTTGAAACAAAACTTTAATCTTCCGGTTGATTAAACTTCATCAAACCTAGGTATTTCAAGAAACAGCATTATAAAATCTCAATCATTTTTACATTGTATAAAAAATGTCATACATGTTTGAAAAAATCCAATTTATAAATTACTGTCACTATCTAACTATATTGTATTTTAAACAAATTAAGCATATAGGCGAATGAAGGGATCCAAATATGATGTGAATTTTTAAATACATTACTAATATAATTTTATTTTTAAAAATATTACGTATGATATTAGGGGTAAAAAAAAGTGATACATTATAATTATTGTAGTATTACAAACCAAAAATGTTATTAAGCAGAAAGATCTTTTTTGTTTTTGATATTCTACATAACCTATCTCACTGAAAATATACCCATCCTTCTGAACGTCAACATATCTTGTACATATATACAGGTACTTTATTCCGGTCTTAGATGTTTTCAGTATACGCTCAGGATACAACCGAAACGTGTCAGTCCAGTAAATGTGCAAAATATGCATTATTTTAAGGACCCAATTTAACTGTGACATGTGTTATTACTTATAGCCATTTTCATACCACTCGTATATCTGTCTTATATATTTCCAATTCGAATATAAATCAATGTGCAAATCATATATGAAGGAATAACTTTACCTATAATAACTTTCGTATACGCTACTTTCTTCTTTGCATACACACACACACACACACACACACACACACGTTGCTACTTCCTCGGAAAAAGTTAAATTCAAAGTACCTATTATAAATTATAATTTACAAGTAAATTAGAAAAATTGACGAAAATCACAGCAGTCTTTGAAACTTTGAAGACCATCTCTCCGACCAACCACTTTTGCTACTCTTAATTGTAATACAAAAACTAATGGTCGATAGTTATACAATAGCATATTTCAGGCTAGAATAATAGAAGTTCATAAAAAAAAATATACATATAATACTCAGCTTACTATCGTCGTTCTCTCTAAGATATGCTTATATACTAAAATTTAAATTGGCTGCTATATTATTTAATAAATTATTTGAATAGCCTAATATAATATATAGTATGACATAACCAAATAGCAGAAAATAAAGTATAGCCATTTAGAGTAATATTTTCTAGGACAGTACAGCTGCAACTTATTCACTTTAAAATTTATATTATATAATATTATCGTTTTGCTTCCATAAAATGTTTAAAAAAAAGTATATAGCACATGATGGTTTTGATTTCTTCAGATAAATTGCTAATCTTTCAAATTTTAAGAACTGATTAAAAAAGGGTTAAAATGTAAATCATATTTTTGTTCGAATGGAATTCTAACACATAATTGATATGTGATATTGAATTATCCATAAGCCAATTTTATTGTATAAAATATGTTACAATTCTTAAAATCTTATCTAAGCATTATTATTGGATTTGGCTATTGAGTTATTTAGATCGTTTTTAAATGTAAGCTATAAATTTAAATATACACAAATAAATTATTGCGTTGAGTACGTAAAAATGTACATTTGACGGATTTGCTGTATGAGTATTGGAAATGTTAGATTTATATAATTTACCATCATAAATATTTAAATATTTTATAGATATTCTATTATTATAATATATTATCTCTGAGTGTTATTGCTGGATGATTTCTCCCTTCATGTATTCTGATCATTGTACACATTACGCACATATGCTTGTCGTAAATACCATTACAGATTGTATATATTCTAATGAATTAAAAATAATAATAATAATAATATAC
This sequence comes from Myzus persicae, assembly GCF_001856785.1. Lineage (NCBI taxonomy): Eukaryota > Metazoa > Arthropoda > Insecta > Hemiptera > Aphididae > Myzus > Myzus persicae. The sequence goes on along the minus strand of NW_019100626.1, from coordinate 27,267 downwards.
TATCAATTACCAGTATGCAATTTGTATCGCTATAGTTTTTTCCGACAATTACTTTTGACCATTTGCATTTTGTAGGGGTATCACAGTTGGTTGAGGAACACGTATACGTGGGGCTAGGATTCGTCATTAAAACCCATCCGGGAGCTAGTGACGCCGAACGATACCTGACCGCAATACATATTAGTGACTGTGGCCAACCACCGAGCCGCAACAGACCCTCCCCCTAATAACCTTGTTTTAATTAGTGGTTTATTTTAAACATTTTTGATTATAACCATACAACTATACAAGTCCATTGAATTTTTTTCCTTTTGGTAAATGTACCTATCAATGGTTGACTAAAAATTATTATTATTAGTAGAAGGTATACGTAACGCATTGTGAGAATATTATGTTTACTGGCTTTGTATCTATTTGAAGTGTATTAGTACTTTTGATGCATACATTATATTATGTTTAATCTTATGAATAGTAATTCATATTGTTTTACAAAAGAAGACTGAACCAACCACACTTATCAGCAAAACAATGTATTACGGTATTAATAATTATTCAATATATAATAACTATTTGCATTTCTCTTGACATAATAAATTATTATTCACTGAGGATTGTATATATTTATTATTACAGCTAGTTATATTAATGAATAATTTATAATTGTAATGAAATAATATAGAATATTTTATTTTATCTAAAAGCAAAACGTAAAATTGTATTTATAACTTTTTGACAAAATTATTCAAATTAAAAGACATAATATGCCTAATAATTAATTAAATGGGGCTTATTTTTTAAATCTATACTTTATTTTTTTTTTTTATACGTTTGATTATACATTTTCTCACATTCAAGTGTTTCTTGTAAAAACTTCACTATTAACCATAAAATACTTCAACGTTTTGTAATTTAAAATCGATCTGTGTCAATAGTATAAAAATTCGTTCTAAATTAACGATAGTTATACGTGTCTACGTAAAATAGATGGTCGACTCTTAGCGCTCTTAGGGAATTTACATAAAAAAGTGTTAAAAAAAAGAAATTTTTCTATATACATCACAGATTCATTCTTTGGAATATTATACCTGGGCTGAATTCGTAATCGTTTTAGGTCTCAGACATTGTCAATCTGTACACGTCATTTCATCAAATATCGTCAAATCTCACGTCTCGGTAAAATGTTTTTATTTAATCTATGTTACCTATATATTATATAAACCTACTCGTATTTGTTCAACTGACAAATTTTTATTATCTTCAATGTTTATTTTTAAGAAATACAAAAAACATAATGGTATCATTGACAAATAGGCAGAATAAACATTTCAAATTTTCAACCAATAAATAACATTAAATATAATATAAGTGCATAAAATGTCATAATATGCATAAAAAAGCACACAATTTAATTTACAACTGATGATTTCTATTTCCATTATAATTTTTATACTGTGACATTAAATGTTAAAAATTATGAATAATTCAAATTGTTATAGGTACCCAAGTGTAAAATTATAAAATAACAAAATATCATGACTATCAAATTATATAGTATTTCACATTTTTGAGTATCATTCAATACAGAGTGTTAATCAATAACATATATTATATGTTGACAATAATTTAAATGTTTCTGCATAGGAATTAATATTATGGTTGAGTAAGAAATCTACTTGAAAAATTTACCATAAGCGTAGGTAATGTTTGGTTAATAAGGACCCTAAGTCCACCAAATATTACTTCTCCAATACACTACTTGGTAATCAATAGTTTTATTATATACCTAATAATAAAACAGAACTCGGTTCAAATCACATTTTCTAAGATCTCTTCAATATTTTCGCTTGTTGCCAGTAGTTTTCGCTTTCATTTATGGGGACTAAACAGAGAAAATCGAAAAACAATCACTCACATGCACTATCTAAGATTTCCGGTCCATAAAGATCCTTATGCATGTATACAACTTTTGGAGTTATTTTATTACCTAAAAAAGTACTGATAGGAAAAAAAAACATTGAAAATCTAATACATTCTTCACTTTACTTGGGATCTAAAAAAACAAACATTTAAAAACCATCAGAAAAACTCTTACATTAAAATATAATTTTAACTAAATATTTACGAATATGCAGTTTATATTATTATGTTATTTAAACCTTTTGTTAAATAATTGACATGTTTCAAACTCTCAAACGATTGAGTATGTGTTCGCCATTCCACTAAACAAAATATACTATCGCAAATTAATAGCACACAATGTAGGTAGGTAGGTACTGTACTTAAGCCTTTGTTTGGTGGTAGGTAAGCTAAACGAAGTACTTTCATTATTTTAGTTGAACAAACAAAAACTCAATTCATACTCAATTATTTGGACTGGGTGTAACTCGGTTGTTCCCTATATTTTACTAGTCCGATCGACTACATCCGTCATCTACCTATTATATTTTATTGACAAATGTAAGCTATAAATGAATAAGAGCAGTGTCATCAGTTTAAATGAGGATTAATTAACAAATATTATAATATTATTGTTCATAATATGGTTACAAATAGGTACGAATATTTATCTTAAGACAAATAATGTATTTCAAGTAAGTAAAACGAAATCAATAAAATTAATACACGCAGTATTATTGTTTTTCTTGTAACGTAATCAGACATAGGTAATTTCTAAATACTTTAATGTATAATTGGTTCGTATCAATTTCAAATGCGGTACAATTATTGCACTCTGAAAAATACTCTATTTGGAGTTATTTTTAATTTTTTCTTTCTATACAACATTATGTTATGTCTAATATTTACTTTATCGTGCTCTAGATAAATACAAATAAATATAATTAATAAAACAGAATTTTTTTAATTTAGTTATATTATAAAGTTATACGTCATAAAGTAGGTCAATCGACCTAGGTGTATCCAAAATACAAATTAAAGATATAATACCCAATTATTTTTTCATACAATAAATCAATCATTTATTATTTGATAATTATCAAATGACTGATAAGAGTCAAATAATAAAGATAAAAGATTAATAAAAATAATAGTAGATTGAATCAAAGATAAAGTTTTTGTAACAGATGTTTATTTAACTCTAGTTATTAAATATTACTAGTGTTTAAAAAAAAAAATAGTTTTATCTACATTTAATTATCTATATAAATTAAGGCTTGTAAAGTTATATAATTTAATCATGAATTACGAGCATAGGTCATTATAAATTATAAATGTTTAGACTGTCGATAGAACATAAAAAATCAACCATTGTTCGTTCTAAATACATTTAATGTTTGATCATTTTCTTATGTGGAACTTTTCAATTACGTCATAACAATATTGAACAAAATTAAATAATTAAAATAATAATATTTAGTTGTAGAATGAACGGTAAATTAAAATGTTCCTAAATTTATAAAGTTATAACTGTATACGCATTAAATTAATAAGTTTATACATTTGATACAGGTACCATTGTAATAATTTATGGCCTATATATTATCTAGATGATTTTAATTGTATAGGTAATTTCTAAAATATTTTATACTGAATTCAAATAACATAATAACAATTCAAAGTAAATATTTTATTTTTCAATTACTTATTAGGTACACATTTTATGGTATTTTGATATTTTTCTTGAATTTAAATAATATGCCAAGTATAATCATATTCTTATACCTATTATAGAATATTATGTATAAAAAAATGGTCAATAATATTGTACTGTATTACATTTGTTGTCTTTCAAAATATTTATTTTAAAGTCAGAGAATGATTTCAGTATCTTATATTATTCAACTTTTTTCTGTTTCACTCGCAGACTTTGTGATATCGAGTCTACAGCAAAATTTGTTCCAGGAATTTGATTTACACAATAACAAATAACAATATTAGACAGAAAACGTACGGTATAACATAATTTAATAAAAAAACATACGTTTGAAAGTGGGCTTAACAATTCCGTAAACTTAACGACAATAATATCAGACGAATTTCTAAGTGGATGTTTGGAGGGAATGACGTAGATTTGTATTTCTTATTCTTAATACAATTTAATTTGTAAACAACAAGAATAGAACATATGTATAATCTCGGTAAAATCAAATGATAATTTGTTTTTTATGACTAATAACTTTAAATATGTTTGAATTTCAATATAATACCACAGTATCAATAAAATCAATCATGTTTCATATTTATGGCAAGATATTATGTAAACAGTAAATGGCAGTTATTAACTAGCAATTATATCAAATTATGTCAATTCAAAAAGGTATATAATAAATATACTCTCATAATCATCTACATATAGGTCATATCGATCTATATAAGTGTAGTGTATATTATATGTTATATATATATATAGAAATACAGTACACACATAATGAATAATAAACGTTGTATTATACATTTCAAAAAAATATAAACAAACATTGAATATAGTATTTATATGCTATTACGAAATAAACGATACAGCCCACACAGTTTAAAATATACTTACAATAAAATTAATTTATGATTGAAATCGAACGAGGAAAAAATATGATATGGTATGTGATTTTTAATTTTTAATAGAGAGTTCAAATGAGCAAAATTGCAACCTAAATGGTTTCTTAAATGTAAGTTGAATTAATGCGAGAAAACAGGCGCAAACACATGCTATATAATTATATGAATGTAAAATAGCGACATAGCAGCTGTTGAGTGATATGGTCAGATTCAATTCACAAAGTGTATTTAATATAAATTATAAAATAACACGATGTAGTCATATAGATTTTTATCTGAAACACTTATACCTAGTTAATCTATTCAGATATCAACTTAAACTTATTATTTCAGTCATGGACCATCTTTTTTTTACATGAATAATATGAGGAGGGAGATCATCTTGTACGAGAGTGAGAAAATGTAAAAACGATCTTAGAAACAATTTCTGAGGGGTTGTAGTCTTAAAAATGTTGTCCAACTAGATGTTAAGTGCCCCCCCCCTCGGGTGTTAAACATATAGAGCCTGAACATGATTCGTCCTAGATTTCAGTTCATCTAAACATAGGAAGGTACGTGGTCATTTGTTACGATTGTGATAATCTACTCTCTTCAATAATTTTAAATAGGTATATTCTGTTTATTAAAACACGATTATAAATTTGTATACTCATGCATACTTTTTGGTTTTTGTTTTATTCATTACATTTAAATACATTTAAGAATTATAATCCATTCAAATGTATTTAACCCTTGAAGCTAAGCTTATGGTGGGGTAAATGAGTAATTATTAAATACAATTTTTTTTTAATACATTTAAAATTTTTAAACTCTATTTTTACATACAATTTATAATATAGGTAAAATGTCTCCATAACAGTAGAAAATATTATGTTTATCCTTACTATTGTTTTTATATAATATAGACTTATTGTATTCAAAATATTTAAATACTATTAACTATGTATATCGACAATTAGGTATGGTACAACAAGTTATATGTCAAAAAATAATTTATTTGGTATTAATGTATAAGATGAAAATCCCAATTACCTCATTTAATGAAATCCTAAGTTTTAAAAATCTTTAAGGTTTCGAGTAAGGTATTGTATTTTATGTTTATTTCAAGACAGTGATGCTATACATACAAATATTGGTTTTCTCAATTTTCAAACAACAATAACAATAATACAAATGTGGCCGTCCGACAGTACTGTGTAGCAATTTACAAAGATCGTATTTCAAACGGATGTAATGCGCCGGAAAAAAAACGTTATTGAACGGACAAACACAACGAGACACGTGATCACAGTATAGTTTATTGTACTACGCGTGCTGTGGTTTAAACGAATTCTCGTTAGGAGAATTATAATTTCGGATACAGATTAATACCATTTACGTTACTGATACGTTTCTGTAATTAGTATTAAATAAAAATATGGTAAACACGCGGTTTTCGGTTTATTTTTTTTTCACAACAGTTTTTTACCCTGATACACCACGTGTAAAACGTGCTATTCTTTAATATATACACGATAAAATTAAAATAAATCGTCAACGGTTTTTTTTTTTTTTTTTGGACAAATCGCAGTGCCAACACCGCATGATGTCTGAATAATACCGGCGGCGGCCAACCCCTTCACGATATGTAGACCACACGTCGTGCAATATTATACAGTAATATAATATATTGTGCTCATGATTCCGCCGACCGCGCAAAACATTAATTTGTTCCTTTCATATTGAGCAACAATCGTCATCCGTGGTATATATGTCGGTCGTCCACCTTTTTGTATTATTTACCTTTCCGTTTTCCAACGAATGTGCCGCGCGTGTGGCGTTGACAGACACGACAATAATTTTTGAACGGCGGATTTTTGTCAGCACAGTTCGTATTTCTTTCTATTAGGTACCAGCCACATATAATATTGTTCCGCGACGTGTGCCCATTTTTATTTCACCCAACTCTTAGCTACCCACTCCCATACAAAATAATGTTCACCGCCACATTATTCACTTGTAAGTTTTATTGTTGATACGCATTACGCGAGTTGTATCACTGTTAGCACATATATATATATATATATAATAAGAATAGTATCTATATTATTATGCTCTTTGTGAAACACATCATATTCACATAGTGCTGCAGGTATATTTGTGAATAAATTATGTTTAGCTATCCGAATCAGACGGACGCCTTTCTAAATCTATTGTAATAGTGATAGTGGGCGGATGGCACTTGCAGATTTAGGCATGTATTGCAATTAAATCAATAATTCGAAATAAAATAAATGGGTCGGACACCTTCGCCATGCACTACCACTTGAAAAATAACACGATGTGACGTTATTTGTTGTGATTTAATCCGAGTATTATAATTTATAACACATCGGTTGGACAAACATAATATTATATGAGACACGATTTGACGATTTATGCAAATATGTCTCCAAAGTTTATCTCAGGCACAACAACAAACTAGTCATTCAAGATTAATAATGTTGATACTTGTGGACGGTGTTATTTCAACGGGGCTATGTTAATGAAATTGAAGCAACTTTCACAGCAAATTATACTGAATGAAACAATTTCAATTAATATAAATAGGTACTATTCAAAATGTTAACAGTTATTTTTACAACGGTGTTTTGTAATGTTTTATCTCAGTTTCTAGTATTTATATAGTATATATAATACGACTAAACATTGTTAAGAAACACATAAATAAACAGCATAATTTTATAACTTGTTTTAAAAATGTTTGATATGTGGAATACTCTATTGAAATGAGCTTATATTTTTTTAATTTAAAGAATGTTTTGAGTTTCAGAATCGTAAGGAAATTGTTGGTACTTACCTCTTTAATGTATTATTTTGTTGTAAATAGTAACAAACTAGTATAAACTATTACTGCTTAAGACTATGCACTTGTTCACATATTATAATATACCTTTTTTGAATATCGATGTCAATTAGTCAGACAAATGACAATAATTTGCTTATATGCGTGCATACATTATTATTGTATATTATTGTACGAATTTAGACAAACTTAGAATATAATAGTTGTCATACTGAATGGCGATAAAGGGCCTCAAATTGGTTTAATTATGATGTAATTTAGGTATACATAGTTATAGTACAATTTATAAATTATTAACATAATGATTATCACCATGGTTCAACATGTTCAAGTATATTTTAAAGAAATTATGTATTGTTTACACTTACTGTGCATACATATTTTTAATTGTTAATAAATGATTAACTGTGTATTTTAAGTAAAATTATAATTTTAAAATAATAGTGGCTTATACTTACCTACAAATAATATTTAATTAGGTAATTAATTTAATATTTAAATAAACTGGTTTATGCCGTTGTTTTAATAGAATTGGAGAAAAAACACTTTAATAATTTGATTACAGAAATGTCCAACAATTGTGGATTTACGGTAAACTTTTTTTAAATTTAAAAATGAACTGCTTATGAGCAAACTTGTACATTGGCAGGCTTGCTGACTGATCGTAACATTTTATATCAACATTTAAAGAAAATAAATTTAATAAAACAATAAAAAAAAATGTTACACTTCTAAGGATAGTTAAAAATGATCCAAAATATTTTGACATTTTTACAATGTTTAGAAAATTATTATATAAATATTTGGGGAACATTAATTCATGTACTCTACAGTTTTGAAATACAGTAAATAACGAAATCGATTATGTCGAAATTTAGTGTTCCATAAATATTCCTGTTTATTGAGTAAAAAGCTGTGAATTTTTTACATTCAACTCCTGAAAAGTTGAAGTACCAATTAGATCTAATTTTTTTCTATGAATCCAACTACTTATCCAAGTTAAAGCATACAATAGTTATTACTAATAACTAATAATTAAAACAAAAAGCAAAAAAATTAATTTTGTTTATGAATCCTATTTAAGTGCCTGGCTCTAGATAGGTACTCAAAATTGAAAACTGCTTAAAAACATTGAAATTTTTTAAATAAACATGGCCAATCATGGCCATGATTTACACAAAAATTAATTTTTCAAATTCAACTTCATACCATAACTTCAAATCGTATAGACAAACATGAATTCTGTAGTACTAATTGTATGTACTTAGGTCTTAGGTACCATAATAAAGTACTAAAATCGTGCACTAACCCGATTAAAATAATAGCATGTTTATAAAAATTGGGTGTAAAATCTTTATATGCCAAAACGATTATAAAAATACGTGATAGTAGGTTATATGTGGAGCTTAGATTATGTCTACATTTTAATAGGATATTATCTGAACATTGACCACTAAAATTGTTTTAACAAGTATAACAAGTATCTACACAGTATTACTGTTTTAAACATAATACATAAAACGTTTTAGAAAAATAAATACACAATTAACTAATTCACGATTCAGTGAGCACATATTGCGGACAACAAAAAAGTGCTGGCTGTGTTATTGCACAAAATATATGATGTTCCTATTTTTTTAAAACTTTGTTTAACCACAATTTGTCAGAACAAAATATACTTTAATGAAATATTAATGCAATACAGTTATATTGTTATAAATAAAATACATATTATAATACAAAAAGAAAACAATATCTTTAAACCAAGCTCCATTAAACATTTTAAAACTATAATAGGATTATTAACAGCAATAATTTATACAGATTACAGGTATATACTAAAAAAAGTTTTAATCGTTTTAAAGTGGAGAAATTATTCATAAGTTTATTCTCATAATAAATTGCTTCAAATAATATATATATATAATTTATCCATTCATTTTCAAGTGTAAGTGCTTAACTAATTATGAAACATTCTAATTAAACTCAATAAAAATGTGTTAAATAATTTATTTCATTGACCCAACAATATCATTAAGTATTTTTATAGCTATATTGTAATATACATGATACTCAATGATGATATCAATACATTACTACAACGTTTGTTTTATGAAGCCGGCAAATAAAAAAAAATAGGAAAAAATGATTATTGTGTAGGTATGTATATTTTAAAATAGAAATATCTAATGAAATATTTAATGTATTCACCATATGCATTAGACATACATCCATATTTATTAAATTAAAAAATAATCATTTTTCGTTGATTAATTAATTTAAAATAAACATTTCAAAGCAATTAATTCTAACCATTGAACTATTAATATTACTCTTAATATCTTCGTTCACGGATGTTGTTAGAGTAAATTCTCAAATGATCCTGAAATTATTAAAAACAATGTCGAATTAATCTTTTAAACTTTTATTTAAAATTAAATCTATGAAGTAAAATGTAAAATTTGCATAATTGTTTGTACGTCACACAGGTATAAAAATATTCAATAAAATAATTATTTAGGTGAATATGGTTTGTCGTGTACTCGTCAAAAATAACTTAACGAAATGCAATACAACATTTTCAAACGTAACATTCAATAAAGGTGCTTATAATGATACGTCAATTTCTGTAACGGTATTTTTTTTTTTAATATTTGTGTGTGATTTATACGAGTTTCCTATTTTGTAGGAACTTACTTAAATGTCAAGAAACTATATAATGTGCGGAAGACGGTTAAAATAAATGCCTGGTACATTCTTCAAGTTGTCTTTCACAATCTTAGAACATTTGAATACTTTATTGTAGTGTGAATAATTTTCATACCATGTACATTGTACACGAACTAGTTTTGGTAGGTACATCAAAACAAAACAAACATTTTAAGGGGTTATTTGATATTCCAAGTTCCATCAGAATTCCTACAATTCCTACAACGGCACTACCCAAAAACTATGTAGACGGAGGTACACCGGTACGCAATACCTTCTATGTTTCGTCTTATGTTCATCATTGTTACGTGGTTTTACATCAACGTGTATAGTATGTATGTATAGGTACGTACCTAAAACAACGTTTTTTAAAAGTTTTTTCATCGTTTGACCATTTTATCATTACTGCACGTTATTGAATATAATAACGATTGCAGAAAGTCTTTATTATTTATCGAACATTGTTTTAATGTTGACAGCTTATACTTGTGTCAAATACAAGTTAAAAGCATTTTTTACTTTTGTCTCTGTCAGATAAATTAATATACTCTAGATTTTATCAATATCAACTTATTCTCTCTGCTCTAAGTTTAACTATAGAAACTAAACGCATTATCGATGATTCGACGTTTCTCTTTGCTTTGTATCGTTAATAATATAAACTTTCAATTATTTTCACTAGTTATATACCTAGACAGGAAGTAAGGTGGTACGATTAATCACCGTGTTTACTGTCAAAGTCGGTTTAAGAGGTGGTTTGATTACCTATACCAATCAGTTCTCAGACTGTTTTCAAAATACCTAGTCAAAGAAATGAAAAATCAAATATAACTATTAACCTGGTCAGTGGCATTAAATCAATAAATTAAGAATTCTGAGTAAATATTACTTTATTTAAAAAAAAAAATAGTTTCAACAGAATCTACTCAGACGAATGTGCTAGTCTTACAATGATGTATTAATGTATGATGTGTAATTTTATTTATTTTTGTGCTGCAATTAGGTTTTTTGTGTAGATAAATGGTTACTTTTTCAACTTTATTGACCGTTTTGATTACATATTAGAACTTTTGATCTAGTTGGTTGGTACTTTAGGAGTTTAAAAGAAGAAATAGTTCCCAGTACTTTTTTTTAAATAATTGGGAAAAACTAACGAAAAACAGGGGGGAAAAGGATTATTTACGCAACACCAGTTTTTAATAAAATTTGTTATAATCAAAAATGCGTAAAAATGTTCAGTTGCCAAGAAATTCACTAAGAATTCATATTAGTTTTTTTTTCTTGCTAGTTGCTACGTATGAACAATTTTCAAAATATTCTGCCATATTTTAAGATATTTATATTTTTTTTTTTTTTAATTAATTTTTTTTTTTTTATTTTAAAAACTTGGAAATTTAATACATGATTTTTCTTGAAATCTTTATATATAAATTGAAAATATCAAAAACATATCAATCCCAATTTTGTTTAAAAATAATTTAAATCATAATTTCAACAAAAATTTGTTAAAATCACAAATATTTATAATAATTTTTGTAGTAACATTTTTAATTTATATCTAGGGCTTAAAAACCGTGTACTAGCCACTAGGTACCTCTTAAGTTTTTCATCCAGTGATTCGAAAATATCGAAAAATAAACTGCATTTTTTTTTATGAGGTTATTAAGTTTAAATTTGATCAAAATTGGATTTTCAATCATAAAACAATAATTTTCTTCGAACGATTTTAGTTATTCTGTTTAATTCAAAAAAAATTAATTGTTAACTGTAGAGTATTGAAGTATTTAATTATTACCTAAGTTATCTATACATAATAACATTCTGAAAGTATTTGGAATATGTGTATGTTATAACTTATTTGTAAACACATGAGCATTTTGACTTTTTTTGAATGATGGTAAACCTTTTTCTCTTGATCCAAAACTTGACAATATTATAAAAGGGATCTTATAACTTATTCCTGTAGCATTCTAATACAATTAAAAATATTAAGACATATTTTTCATATAAACTTGTTAAGTCTAAATGTACACAATTTAATTTATGATTTGTTATATGTAAATAATATATCAGTAGCATGTGCGATTTTTTTTTGTCAAACCTATAACGAATTAAGAAGTTACTAATGATAATATGATTAAAATTGTATTAATTATGTTACATTATATTATTATAATGTGTTAACTAACCTCAAAAATGAAGTCTGTTCTTCAGATACATCTTCACTTTCTATAATAGTCGTTTTAAATTTAAATTCAATGATAAATTATTATTTACTGTAGGTGTATAATGTATATAGAGGTGGTATTATTCAAATGTTGTAATTTCTTAATTTGGTTAAGATTGAAAACATGTTCGCCAAAAAAAATTGCATTTAAGTCAGTAATATCTATTTATTGTCTGTTGTAGAATATGATGGTTAATTAATTCCTCTTAATTAGTCTAAGTATTTAGAAAATGTAATAATGTATAGAAAATTAAAGTTTAAGCAATTATGGAAACTGGAAAGTTTCATCCTAACTTAACCTCTTAGACCCTAGTTATAATCGGACTAACTCATGAGACATTACCTCGCATAATGTATATACTCGTATATTGCTATGTAAGCATAACATTTTATATTAATAAATCATGGTTGATTTCTGGATCCAAAGAATCCTTTCCAAACAGTAAAGTAAATCGTAAACATTTTAAATAAATTTAATTTTTATAAAATTTATTAGTAACAAAATATTTGTGAACGCTTAAAAATTTACTCATCATTTCGAATTAGATATCTAATTCGAAATCGTCAAAACCCTATAGGTGGTTATAATAATAATATGATATTGATACGTTAGTAAATCTTTCATTAGTTATTTATTACTATATTCATACATAATTTTTTTGCGTTACGATTAATAGTTTTGTTTAAATAAGGGTCATTGTCCATTAGTTGATGAATAATAGAGAGATATATTATCAGAATCTGTCTTTATAGGACGTACATTTTGTAATTTGTAATGACTAATGTTCATGAGTTATAACGATTAGATATACAAATATGAAAATAATAATACACCATTTTTCGATAATAATGTCTAAACTAAGGTTGAGGGAGTTAACACAAAGGTCGGGCGGGTTTATAATATATACACAATACACATTAATACAAATCATGTAATAGCCAACGAAATACGAACCATTCACTCTACAGTCGTGTCGTGGTCGATGGTCGTCTTCTCGACTAGTTCGCGTTTTTTGAAAACCTAATTAATACTATTGTTGTCTGTTTTAAGTATATACACCGTTGTGTTAATTAACCCGTGCGCGGTTTTATCTTCTAATCATGAGACCGTCGGTCATCGTAGCGGGCTACCTGTCCTCCGACGGTGTAACGATCATGTTACTAGTGTTGGAAATTAAATAGGTAATGTCGCCCGGGGTTTCGTGAAAAACTGGGCGTCCGAGACAACAATTATTCACAAAAAACAAAAATTTAAAATAACACGCACTAACGAACCCTTTAACGCAATAATTACAATACATCGCAGAGTCCGTGGAGAAAAGACAACGACGGTCGACGGAAACTCTCGAAATTGTAATTCACTATTACCTATCTATGCAGCTCGCGAGCCACTAAATGGACATTGCAGTACCTCCATACATTAAAATACAAATAAAACTACGTGAGTCGCTCTAAGATGAATGTTTTGCTTTGTTTGTTTTGCAGAAACTATCGTCAGCGCTACAGCCGAAATTCGTAATCACAAAATGAGGATTTTGACGATCGCCTGGATTTTGGTCGCGGTCACGTGGTGCTGCGACAGCGCCGTTATCTACGAACCGCTGGTTCAAAACACCCGTTACTATGAGCCCAGAATTCAGGACTTGGAGCTTCTCGACGTAAGTTTCGTATTTTTTAACTTGTAGTTGTTTTATATATTATTTCCGCCAAACTGCCGACATCAGTAGAAATCGTTTAAAATACGCGTATTGAATAATAATATATACATATATAAATATATATACCTATACGTAATAATGTATAGGAATCCGTAAAGTTCAGAATAATACATATATAATATTATGATCTTAAGCGAGTTTGTTTTCGATCGAGGTAAGGCTCAATTCTTTTAATACGAGTATAATCTTTGTAAGTCCGTCATTGAGTTTCAGATGATTTATTTTGGTTGTGTTATTCATTCGAAACCATTTAGGTTTGGATCAACTACCCCTACAGTTTTTTTTCTTAGAAAAATCTATAGATCTATTAGTTTTGTTTTGTTTTATCTATTGCGTAGTGAGTACAACTAACGGAATCTATTGTGAAGTACATTCTACGATAATCCAATGAGAAAAGTTATCCGACTTAAAAACAACACTTTGAAATGGGTACACTCACCTTGTTCACTAAGTCTTATGTGGTTTCAATATATAAGTTTCCTAAGCCTGGTCATATTAGAAGTATGAAAAAAATGACGAGTTAAACTTACTTCAATATATCCTCAAAGAAACAAAGTTTTACTCTAAGTGCCAATGAAAGGTTCATCGAAGAAACACTCGAGTAGTCAAGTTAATTTGAAATTGCACTTCAAAGTTAGTTCTGATTTTCAAATTTAATTTAATTGTTATAAATATTGGCACTCCATATGTCATTGGAATTTATAAATGTGAACATATTTCTATAACAATGGAAACGTATCTTGAATTGTGGACTCAGTTCACTGGAGTATAAAAAAAACTTCAAATCATTATTAATTAAAAATACATATTCACATAGTTCAATAGGCACCTACCTATTTATGGGTGGTATATACCTATCTAGTATTTAATTATCAACCGAGCCCATATTTAATCACTGAACATAAAATAATTATCATGTCTAAGATAACAAATGTCATATTTAAATTGTTTTATACTGAAAAAATTAAACTTTATCTATAGATGCATACTATTATCTACTATTATAAATTATAATAATCCCGAATTATAATTCACATTCTTAAACTTTCTCAAATATTTCTTATCCTTATCTGGTTCATTGCAATTTAATAAATAATTTATTTGTGTAGACAGCTTTACACACATGGTAAATTAACGTGTAACATGTAGGTAAATTAAATTAATGTTCATAAAACAACTTTTATGCTGGGGTCCATCCAATTATATAGGTAACTCTTAAAAACAAATTCATTTTACGACAATACTAAAGAAGCAAAATAAATTAAATGAGTTAAAATACAATTTATTAAACACCAGTATAAGATGTGGGTGCGTGTATAATATATTAAATTCAAAATTGTAATATGTTTTTTTAATTATGCATAGAGTTAATATTATGTAGGGATAACTCCAAATTAGTATTTACGCTTTCTTCATATTAAAAATAAATATAGTTGTTGTTTGAACTTTAAATTACATATGAAAACTTTACTACTTAAGAATATTATATGGTTCTCTGACGTTCGTAAGTTATACCTATGTACTTTTTCTACAATGTACCATAGTAAGGTATTATACTAATGAGACTATTATTTTCATTTTGAATAAATAACAATATTTGATTTGGATTTGGATTATAAAATGCATTTTTCAGTAATTTGATGAAAATAAAAAAAATCTCAGATTGGTATGTTGTAGGTACATTCAAAATAAAACCCATTGTCAATGTAAACTGTAAAGCCAGATGCCCAGATAACTACAAATCGACTTATATATATTTATGTACTGTGCTTTTTTAATTAAAACTATCCAGCGCTCTTTATTCATCTAATTATATTGGTTTCTACTGTCACTTAAATTAATTAACGTTGACACGGTCGAACAGTTAAATTCAATAACTTTCATTTAAACAGTCTGTGATAACATAATATAGTTGAGTCAAGCGTAGAGATGTATTCCTGACGTTGATCGCATATTGCGAATCGTCGTAATACTGCTTCTAAATCGTAACTTCATGCACATTAATTGTATACTTCGTGATAAACAATAATATCCCGATTTGCTCTTCGTATATGAGTTTATAATATTTTGATAAATTAATGTAAAAAAAAAAATGTATACTAATAAATAGTTTTATTATATTAATGTTTTTGTGAAAATGCGGAATACTTGATCTGTATAAACATAAATTGTGTCTTGTGAGAAAATCAGGTTTAAACCTTTGCGAGGTTTGAGTCCTTACTATTCAGCGAGGCCTCACTTTAAAAAATAAAGTTAAAAAGATTAGTTTAATATTATTATATTATGAGTACTAAAAATGCAATGTATTATATATATAACATTTTTTTTCTCACTTTTTCATTTGAAAATGTTCTAATCATTTCATTTTCGATGATTATCTGCAAAACACATTTTTTAAATAACTGCAGTTTCATTAATGTACGTAAATTGTCTTGTGTGCCTATACTGTTTACATAGACAAACGACGAGTGACGTTCTTCTGTGATGATAACCGGTATAGACAATCCGTTATAAACGTTCATACAAATAGATTTTTATTGATCTATACATTATACCTACCGATAATAGGTAATAGTCCTTTGTTTAAAATATTTATAGAAGCGGAAAGAATAATAATTACTGAGAATCGTTTCATTAGACTTTGAATTTAATATGCATAAATCAATACTTCAAATTCTTTCGCTGCTATAAAAAAAAGCCATGGTAAAATCCGAGGCACTAAAAAATATCAAGTTTTGAAGTTTTGGGGGTTACGGCCTCACTTAACCCGGGCTAGCTTCCTGGGAATTTTTATAAAATAAAACCTGTGGATAAACAGTGGTAAAATTCTAAAATGTTTTAAGACCTTCTCAAAACGCATAGTTATCACAATATCGCCATTGTTGTTTCGTATGTTAAATCGTTTACCTAACCCGACCCAAATATGTATACATTATATCATAATGTGGGTACCTGTCACACCATAATACAATATAATAATAATAATAATAATAATAATAATAATATATTAATTGCAATATAAAGTCGTCGGGTTGGGTTAAGTCGTAGAACTTCTATGATTAGACCATTTGTAAATGCTCATTTTTTCAGCGTACCTACAATTATTATCTCTCCGTATACGATTATTACGTGTACTAAAGTCACTACATACATATTAGACACACACACACGCACACACACACTATCTAATAACGATCTGACAGGAGTAATAAACGGTAAGTATACGTACCTCACACCCATTATAATATACAACACTGCAGCGACCGAGTTGGGCTCTCGGGATATAAACAGTGACTTTTGCAGGAACTGCGACCTCAGGATTAAGACGAATGTCCTCAGTAGTTTACGCGGGCAATTCGAGCGAGACCACTGTAAAACTGGTGTGCCCGGGCGTCTTAAATATATGAGAGAGTAACGCGAGAACTATAATAATTGCTTTCGGAGAAGAATGGTTTTGGAAACTTCTTTGCGGTCGTGTAAAGTATATGGTAGACGTAGTGCAGTTATATAGCACAGTTGTAGTATACTGACAATTATATATATAAACATGTATGTATATCCGTATACCGTAGTACCTATATATTTTTATTTAAGTATTGTATATAATATAGTCCCGGGACAAAAAAAATATAAAAACAGAAAATCGACAAAACACTATAATAATACGACGTCATATGTATATAAACAATATATATATATAGATAAACCTTTTGTACTAAACGTGTCGAACAATGGCAATACAAACACCCGGTGACAATATCTCTTTGACTTGGGTATTCGCGATGTACGTTGCTGCTATATAGTATACAACCACCGGACGACAAATCGTCGGCTCATAGGAATTCGATAGGTAGGTGTATGTACACTGTTTGTTTTTATTGTTTAGTACAATATTTCCATTCGAAATTCTCGGTTTACTATGACGTACACAATGCACCCCTTTTTATTTCGAATATATATTCACTGTGGAGATAAAATATTGTATACGCTACACCATCATAACTATACATAGCGAGGTATTTAATATTAACATTAATATATATATATATATATATATATAATTCAAAATGAAACTATAATTTTATTTTACTGATTTACAAGCGAGCAGGACTAGATAGTGTAATATTTTATGCTGTGCTCGGGCCAAACTAAACTAAAAATATTAATTTTAAAGCACTTTATAACTCAGGGGGGTTAAAATGCATTTGGCCCGTGTTCAATGACGTGTTTAAACAAGTACAGTGTATAGTACCTACATAATATATATACGGATACACGTACCTCCTGCACATTGAGCTGAATATTAATCTTTAAATTATCGTCCGTTGTAACTTAAGTCCTCGATTTTTCAATACGTACATTATCATAGTATTTGAAGTTTAAAGTGTTGCATGTGAAAAAAACTGTGAAATATTGGATTTTTTCATCACACTGGCAAATAGGTTCTCATTTACTTACATATCTAATTTTTTCCAATATACTTTATTATTTATTCATTTGTTAACTATATTAACTGTTTAAAAGATATAAGATAATAGTTAGAATGCATTGTAATAACATAGAACACAGTGGACAGCTGGAAGTTATTTGATACTATTTAATGTGTTTTATAATAGGCCTTACTCTGATTATTTTATTTATTATAAGGTAATAATTAAAATATATTGATGAAACAAATAAACACTACATTTTTGAATGTACAGCTAACGTGCTCCTATTAAATTTTCTCGCTTAATGATATCATATTATATATCATTTATATGTATATATTTTAATCTCTGCGTGTGTATAAGAGATCCACCAGCTAAATCTATCGCACTAATGGTTTTGAAATTCGGTACGTGTCACATGTGTAACCCTATATGGCTGTACTCGAGAATGTGCATCTCTATGCGTAATTATGAAATTGTACATTTGTACATTTCAAAAGGAGTTCTCACAGGGCCGATTTGTTGCTTTATATTTTGTTGGCTCACGAGAAAAAGGATTATTATTTTTTTGTTTGTTTAAGGCTGCCATTGATTAAAGCCGTGCAGAATCAGCTAGTATCTTATATTTTATAATTAATGACGCTACAAATATCTGAAGTTCTACCCATAAGTCAAAATTATAAATACATTGTTAATGGATAAATAATACATTCGGTCATATACTGAATATGGCTATTATACATTTTGCATTCCAATCAAATTATTTAATGTAGGTATTGGCCTTTTACTATTGATCCTACATGATTTAGCCATCTTACTTACACAGCTATACATTACCGATAATAATATTGTATTGATATACGGTATTACATAAAAAGAAGTAGTGTTTATGTATAATTAGTTACCTATGTAATAATTTTTACTGTCTATTTAATTAAAATTTAAAAAAAATTATTCATAAAATCTTTATATGAACGCCCAAAGGATTTTATAAAAATTAAGGAAATCGTCATTCAGTGGTCAGCAGAAGAATTCGTACAATACTATCGATCAGCATTTTTTCCAAAATTGATATTACTTTAATATTTTCGATTTCACTTTCAATTCAGAGGGTTTTATACCAGGAAATGAGTTATTTATTTTAGACATTGTCCGGCTGGATATAACTTAATCTTACGATGTGGTTTTGATAAAAACAATAAACGTAGTAAGGATTTACCTTAACCCAAACGAATAAAAAAAGGTTCCAATCGACGCACATCTTTGTTTATTTTATTTTGCCTATATTTCGTGCGGTCACATTCAGGATAATATAAATTACAATATGTACAATATAGGAGTTTCGTACTCCAGTAAATTATATAAAACGTTTTGATGGACAAAATCGTTAAATATAATAATATATTTTGCAGTGGATTATCTATTCGAACTATTCGAAATTTAACAATAAAATACGTTAATTTTTTTGTTTTTTTTTTTGATAGAAAAACTTTTTTGACATGGCTTCGATCGAAAAGAGGAACGGCGCAATGCAAGGTGAGTCACCGAGAAGTCGTCCTAGTTTGTCCATCGTCAACTCGCTAGACGTGCTCAGACAAAAATTAATGTATGAGGTGGCGCGGTGACACGTAGATGAGAACCAGAAAGTGCTGTCGCAAAACCACCAGATACTGAAGAATCTAGGAAAGCGGTCACTGTTTCCTTTTATTGAAGTACCACGGAGGTACAATGTATTTCGTATATAATGATACATTGATATATCGAGTTATGATTTAACATTTTTTTGAAACAAACTTATTGAAGTATGCTACTAAGTTTTTCTTTGTATTATTTAACTCATTTAAATCAATTTTCAAATATGACTGTGGCTAATAGAATTTAAAAAATATCTGTATGAACGTGAATTTCTAAATTCAAGAGTCTAAATATGGGATAACCTTATTAATTTTCTCTGCCCTTTTTGGTTTTATTTATAAACAAAAACAATGTGCAATTTATTTCATATGGATTTAGGAATTCTCGTGCTTAATAATTACATTTTTTTTACAGGTTTTAAATGGAAACCATTTGGATTTCGACGGTTTAACAGCGTTATTATTTATGGATATTTTATTTAAAATGCAATATATAATTAATTTTATTTGTTGACTTTACCTAATATTGTAGACAGCCAAATCATTGTTATTTTGTTTTCAATTTATATATTATATGTATTTCCAGTATATAAAAAAAATATAACCTAGTATAAATATATTATGTCGTATATTATATTAGACATTAAAAAACTCAATCCACAGACATTATTCACCATAATATTATTATACAACATACTTGTTCCCAAAAAAACAACTTTCAGTATTCTATATTTAATTTAGTTTCTTTGTATTTTTTTTTTTTTTTTGATTATTTACCAAATTAATTAGAGCATCGTAAAGTGATTTAATACCTGTTATTTTTTAATAAAAATATATTATTATACTACAGGATGCATCGCCTTAATTTTTTTCTTTTTCAATTGAATACACACAATATTTTATTAATAATTAGTATATTATATTATAGGTATACAATATTTATACATACATATGTATTTTACATATACTATGATCTATTTGCTGTATTATTGGTATTTTAGTAACAACGAACAACAACCAATTTTTAATAATTGTAGTTGGACAATGAACAACTGTAGGTATACTGCCACTATGTAATAATGTAACTATATTATGCTTTATCAATTCACCGCATTCGTAACGCCCGTCCATTGCACAGAAGCTCCTTCCCACCTGGCGAAGAGAAACAATACAAAATAATATCATACATTGTAATAAAATTACAAATCACTATTGGCAGTGGTAGTTTTACGGTAGGAGAGAGGATAATGGGTGGTCAGCCACTACAATTGACTTGTGTAAATGTGTTAATAAGTAATAACTCTATATATAGCGCCATGTTCATCAAATTACAAAACATTTATCATAAATAAAAAATGCTTCATGCTATATAATAGGTATAATTCAATAATTGCATAAAATGTATTGCGCATGAAATTACTTCTCATAGCTGCTATGAACGGAAAATATGTGTTAATTATATTATAATTATACCCATGCAATATGCATGTGCAAAATATTTTCAACCTCTCTCTCCCCCATCCCACCTTTGATGTTGTCAAGAACCACCTCCGTCATCAGAACGTGTCGGTAGGCATAACTGTATCAGTAGGTAATGGTTTAATCGTTTAATGTGCTATGACTAAGGAAAATAAAATATTCACTTCGTGTGTATAAGACACTCGACCAAAAGTAGAAGCGAAGTGGTATTGTTAATGTCGTCCGTGGCCTTCATCATCCGTGTCTGTTCGCCCTGGTGCGATCGCGTGTCCACCATCGCGTGGTTCTCGCTACCGCTACACGAATAGTGAGTCAATGGAAATCTGCAAAAATTATATTTAACAATAATAATGCATGATAATTCCGAAAAAATCAATTCCGTCCAAAACCAGTGGAAATCATTTGTTCAATAACGTCTGATCTATAGGTACGTGCACTGTACTGGCTGTACTATACAAAATAAGCAGACGAACACTTTCAAGTGATTAACAGTCAAGGTAATGATATTCGAAAAAGCCATAAATGCATGTATACTCCACTGCATGTATATCGACTACCGGGTACCTATATTTATTTCTTCCTCGTTCCGAATAAACGCAGTACAACTCCATAGATTTATTGTTGTGTGTTGTATTACATATTTACATAACACGTGTAATATAACGATTTCCAGTTTCCAGTTTCATTTTTACTCTCGGATATTATTTTGACAATAATAATATTAATAATAATAATAATAGTAATAATGGTGCAATAAAATTGTATTAATAACTTCAGTTAGTGGGCGTAATTGTAATAGGTTTTGTCCCTGGGCGAAAACTCTCGAGCTCAGTTTTCTAGAACTTAAAACTTTTAATGTAAATTATATAAAATATAATAAAACTATTGATCTGGCGAAGAGTTCGTCGAGATAAAAAAATTTACAATTTACGTCACACATAACATACACAATATTATGTATTATAATATATTACATAGAAACGTATTATTCCAATACTATTTGTCAATTTACTTAACATCTCATCGGTTAGATAAATGTTCAACTATATTTTGATATTAAGTAAAAAATGGCTGGTTAGTACTTGACGATATTTTATCATTATTTCATTATAAATTATAATCAGTAGCCAGTAGGTAAATAATATGGATACCTACTACTTACTGCCTACTATAATCATGTGACATAATATAGCATGGCATGTTCATCAACGTGTTAATGCTTTTTACAATTTTATACTCATGTAATATTAGTTGTACAAAACAACATTTTTGAAAACTATTATATTTTTTACAATTTTTTTATCGTAATAAATTTTAAATTGTTTTTTTCTTTTTTAAATAAGTATGTATTTTTAATTTCATATTCCGAAGCAGGATATTTTTCTGAGAATTAACATACAAATCGAATTTCATACGAGCGAAGCTAATTATAGTCTGGCTCGAGAAAAATGAGTGCTCAAAGCAGTTTGGCGGTGCCCAAATATTGTCAGAACTAGGTGTTCTCCGTATCGAACGTATTATTGTTGTTAGCTGCAGCTGCTGTTGAGTAGACACTATACATAATTTTTAAAAAAACATGCCAATTATTTTGATAACCTCTAATGGAAATTTGCACTTGACGTCAGCGCTCACTTTTCGTGAGCAGGACTGTAGTTAACTATCTCCATACTCATCTATACAACTGTTCTAAAGTACTATTAAATAATAATATACGAACTATATTATGTTATACATTAGTTATTTTTTAATTTTTACCTACTACTAACTAACGTATAAAGAAACAGCCAATTTATTTTGTATCTATGTACTCACTCGTCAATCAACTTAAAAACGGATTTTTTTTTTGTTTTCATAATTATTTAATGCATTTTAAGGATAAAATCATAGGATATAATACGAACAATAGAACTCGTACAATTATAAGTAGTAAAATATAAATTTACTTGTGTAGCTATCTGTTCAGTATTTACGCGATGAAATAGCCAATTCAGGCAATTGCGTTAACTGTATGTTATTACGTTGCATGATCCTGAATATCGGGGGCTCAATATTTGCAAGTTTTACTGAAAATGACAATTCCTGAAATATAATGTACTACAGTGAAGTACAATGTGTCGGGCGGAGAAAATTAAGTCACAGTATGCATAATAATAATAATACTGTAAAGTCTTATTATAATGTAATATTTTATTATGTTAGTCTAAACCAATTAGAACGATAAAATAAAATAACTGGAAAAAAATTCCGATATTCATGACTTTTTTGGCAACTGAAAAAATAATACTGCACAAAAGTGGCCGAATAAAGTTATAATGAATGGAGTAGTAGAACAACATTTTGTGGTATACCCCTGTACCATGTGCATCTATTTCTCCTATCAAAACTTTAAATACGTAAATACGTATACGTAATTAATTAAATACTCATTCAACATTCTGTTTCTATGAGTTAAAGTTTTCTCAAAAATATTCCGATTTAGAATATTATTAAATTAAAAATGTTCCTCGGCCATTCACAAAAATAATCACTTGATCAAGTATGAAGATAAAAAACGTTATTTTATAATAACTTACAACTGTACAAAAATTCAAAACTCAAGACTTTTTAAGATAGTTTATGTGTACTGTCATAAGAACTACTTTGTATACTACTGAGTGTTAGTTAATTATTACAAAACATTCACTGGAGTATTGGAGTCTACGTATATAGGCGCCACTAGACCTTCGTAGCAAAGGAAGCCTTTATTAAATCCTGTATTCATGCATTTTCATATTTTCCGAGTTTATCTTATTTCTGAAAACAACTAAATAAAACTGTTGATGAGATTACCAACATTAGTAGTACACTTTTTCCTATTTGTATGTTTTGGAGTTATAGAGTCATAATTTGATATCCTTATGCATCTTAATAATTAGTTAAAATCAGGTTCTCTGGTACATTTGTTGTGAGAAAAAATAAAGAAAATTATTTGATCCAACAATGAATTTGTCACAAAGTTGATCAAAACTAAATTTCCACGACCAATGCAGTAGATATAATTTAGATTATAAGTTATAACAACAGTGCAACACAAATGTTATCTAGTTTGTTACAGTTCTTTGTATTAAATTACCTACATTTAATAACTTATAACTATAGTTAAATTCATATTGAATTCATTGAGGAACATACACATTTATAAGTTCTTGCTAACTTTTTTTAAACATATATAATAGGTTATAAAATCTGATTTATTCATCGTTATCAGCATCTAACAAGATTTACTAATCTACACATATTATAGTAGGTGTTCAGTATTCTCATTCTGATTGTGAAATTTGTATTTATTTTTTAATTGCTTTATACATTTTATTACTTTATGCAGACATACCACATTGCATCATCGTCTATGTTCGTCAATAAAATACGTACAGTCATTTAAAAACCTATAATTCAACTAACAAACTATATCGCTCGTACGTTTTGATTACGTGGTATTAAATATGCTAGTTATTAATAAATATAATATTAACATTTAAAATTTGTTGTATACCTTGAACTTGTTACTAACTTTGCTTAGATTATTATTATTATTATTATCATTATTATTATTATTATTATTATTATTATTGTTATTATTATCATAAAATCGTATTATGTTGTTCAGACCATGTGAGTCGCATGATTATGCTAATAAATAAAATTAAAATTAATAATTATGTACCTAGTGTTAATTAACAAATAAAACATAAAACATGGCGCAGTCTTTGGAGTTATATATTAAATAACCAACGTCCTACGTGATAATTGTTTAATTGCCTGGATTCAAATCGATAAAAAATCAAAATGGAATTCAACAGACCGGCGAACCTTAAACTGATTGGTAATATAAGTGACAATTTTAAAACATTCAAGCAAGAAGTAGAAGTTTATTTCATGGCTACTGAAACAAATCAAAAACCAAAAGAAGTTCAGGTGGCACGTCTACTGAACCTTTTAGGACCAGATGGTTTGAAATTGTTTAACACGTTTAAAATTGAAGATACATCTGTTGAAACAATTTTCAAATGTTTGGAAGAATATTGTGTACCCAAAAAGAATGTGGTAATGGAGCATTATAAATACTTTACCAGAAAACAAAATGAAAATGAATCATTTGACAAATTCTATGCTGACTTACGCGAACTTATTAAGTCATGTGCATTTGGAGAAGCTGAAGAAACTCTGTTGTGCTCACAAATAGTACTTGGTATACATGATAAGGACCTGCAGACAAGATTACTCAGAGAAGATTTGCCCTTGTCTAAAATCATCAAGTATTGTCAAGCGGTTGAACAGGCCGAGATGCATCGACGTGTGGTTCAAAAAGAAAGTCCAGCTCTGGATCAAATTGAAGAACGTCAACAATTCAAATCAAAAGGATGGAGTCAAGTCAAGCAAAATAATAAGTCACAAAGAAAACAGGAGCATAAGAACAAAAATCAGGTAAATTATAAAAATAAAAATTCAGGGGAAAGTCAAAATAATAATGTTAAAGTATTTAGTTGCAACAGATGTGGTACATCTCATGGTATAAATGAATGCCCTTCATATGGAAAAACTTGTAACAATTGTTTTAAACTCAACCATTTTGCAGTGAAGTGTAGAAAAGGTGCTAATAAAGGACAGTTGCATGAGGTTCAATGTAATAATAGTAATGACGAGGAAAAAGAATTAACTTATTTGTCATTAAATAGCATTGAGTCAGAGAAACAAATGAATTGGACTGATATTGTTGTGATTGATAGTAAAAAAGAATTAAAAATTAAATTAGATACAGGAGCTCAGTTGAATGTAATGCCTCTTAAAGAATTTAAAAAATTAAATAAAAACTTAGAGAAAAGTTCAGTAGTTATTAAATCATTTGGAGGATTTAAAATAGAGTCATTGGGAAAAGTTAAAGTAAATTTAAAAAACTTTAAGAATGAAATTAGTACCTATTTTGAAGTTGTTAATTACAATGATTTACCAATACTAGGGTTAAAGGATTGCATAAGACTAAATTATGAAATAAAAGAAGTAAATGAAATTAATAGTTGTAAAACAGAAAAAGATGTATTCTTACAAAAGTATGTTGATATATTTAATGGTTTAGGAAAATTTCCAGAAAAAATTTCTATAAAAGTTAAAGATGGCGCTAATCCTAAAATCTTCCCACCAAGAAGAGTACCTTATAAAATAGTAAATAAATTAAAAGAAACACTAGATAAAATGTGTGAATTAAAAATTATAGAAAAATGTGAAGAACCAAGCGAATGGCAGAGTCCTATAATAATAATCGAAAAACCAGACAAAAGTTTGAGAGTTTGTTTAGATCCCAGGGAGCTTAATAAAAATATAATTAGGGAAATGTACCAAATACCAACACTAGAAGAAATTAAATTAAATTTATTAAATAAAAAATATTTTACTTTATTGGACCTTCGTGATGGATTTTATCAATGTGAATTAGATCAGAAGTCACAAAACTATTGCTGTTTTAGTACACCTTTTGGAGGATATAAGTACTTAAGATTGCCTTTTGGCATATCATCTGCCCCTGAGAAGTTTCAACAAATGACTTCTAAATATTTTGGTAACATTAAAAACGTAAATGTATATTTTGATGATATATTAGTAGCAGGCTCAACGATAGAAGAACATAATTTAGCGTTGAATGAGGTAATAAAAACTTCGAGAAAATTTAATATTAAGT